>NW_006494614.1:22179412-22192378 GCF_000325575.1 Pteropus alecto | reverse complement strand
TCCCGAATTGGCCGCCCCCTTTCGCCGCCGCCGCCGCCGCCGCCGCTCACCGCGTTCTTTGTGTGTCTCTGGCCGCCCTCGGGCCGCTTCGCCGCTCGCCTGACAGCTGATGGGCTCGGCGCGCCGGGTCCCGCGTCTCCCGCGGCCGTCGCCGACGGATCCCGGCCGGGCCGAAGGAGGAGGAGAGGGGAGGGGAGCGTTACAGATGCTGTCTCCGAGCGGCCGCCGCCGGGGGAAAGCCGGGACTGCCCTTGGGAGACGCGGCCAGACAGCTGCCTCGGCACCATATGGCCCTCTTCGAGACCTCTTCCGCGCCGGGATCCCCCGCACCCCGCGGCCGGCCCAGCTCCGGTCCGACGCCCCGCGCCGGGCGCCTAGCTTCGCCGCGGAGCGCGCTTGGTCAAGACTCCTGGGGAACTGGCTCCGCCCCCTGGCTCCAGCAGCCTCCAATGGCCTCGGCCTACAGGGGCAGCTCCGTCCAATCAAGTGTCGGAAAGTCCAGCCAGTCCCCGAGAATTTAGCCAATAGGAGGCGACTCCGGCAACACACCCGCCCTGATCCAGAGGGAACGAGTCGCTCAGAGCTCTTGGTGGGACCCAGATCCCGGCGCCCAGAGCTAGTCAGTCTGGCCGGAGCTGTGTCACAAAGTAAGAGTCTGTCAAGGGAATTCCGGTGCTTAAATTACACTATTATAATATAGGCTATTGACAGACATGGGAACACTTGGACGCACGACTTTTGTAGGTCATTACCAGCTTATATCCTTGTCTGAATTTAAACCATCTGGCGAAAGTTTGTATATGAGGGAAAGCTGCACAAATATGTTGTAGCGCTATTAACTGTTCAAGTTAAGGCCTTTCCTCTTAGAACATGACTTTCAAGTGTCTAACTAGGCAGCGCTCAGGTTGATACATCTGTCGTCCTTAGTATTCGTCACCTTAATAAAATTTCCAGAACACCAGGTATTTGAAACAGAGGTTTCAAATCCTGCTCCAAAACGCAGGCGGTCATAGCACTGCCACCGTTCTTTTCTTTCTGAAAGAAAATTGCACTCAAGAACGAAAATATAGGAGTTTTGTACAAGTCTTTATTGTGAACTCTATTTCTGTCATAAAGTCATACACTATCTTCAGTAGTGGTTGGATGAGGGAGGGAGGACTTGAACAAACGATTGGCTATAAACGACTCTGGCTTTTAATCACAGTACCTTGCAGGTAATAGGCACCGTACAGTTTTTTTATTTGACATGAATAGGATTACTAATTTGTTGTTGGTCATATAAGATTTGTAAACTTTATTGAGCTTTTTACTGAAAGTGGACTACACCGTGATGAAAACAGTTATTGGTAACCCATATTTGCATATGTTCAAATTAAATCACAGTTATTGGTACTTCATATAGTTGTCACATTCAGTTTATTTCTTCTGGCAATAAACTTTGCATTTAAATGTTTTTTTTTTTGTACACGTGTGACAAGTTCCTTTTGCATAAATTATATTGGTGATCCAAAAAATTCTTTTAAGGATGAGTTGTACAATGAACCAGAAGAAGAAGGAGGAGAAGAAAGAAAGACCAAACAAGTGAAAAATGGCTTGTATTACCATCTTGCTTTTTCTATTGAAACTCACCACACCTTATCAAATTAACTTCAAGGGATAACATGGACCCCCAAGACTAAGTTTTGTCAAAAAATTCTGGATCGACGTTGAGCAAATCTCTTAATGACTAACTTATGAAAGGACAATATCCCAGACTCTGCCTGCTTCCATCCAGGTGCTGTGAGATTCAACTTTGATAGCATCTGACAGGAATTTGTCTTCTGTAAGATATTGTGCCAAGTGCACAGCAGCCTTAAATATGTTAGTCTCCTCTGCTTTTCCATAAGCAAGTATCAAGATACTTGCCGACTAGCAGCCTATAAATATTTCCTGACTGTAAATTTTTTCAATCTGAAATAGTTTTCCCTCAAACTAGATGTGAATGAAAGTCTAGAGCAAAACAATACTTCCAGTTTTTTTCCCCCTTCTTTTCTGTTTTTCAATAGAGAAGGTGTTAGTGGGGAAAGTTAACGTATCCTATGACTGTCAATGTGCATAGTTTTACATGGTAGTTGTTAATGGCTGGGTCAAATTTATACCCATATAATCAAGTAATTGTGCAGCCATTTATCAGGGATTCACTTAAGGTATTTGTGCTAAATTTTCAAGAGGAAAGGAAATGTGTATTTTTAAAGATACTTCCATGTATCATAATGTAATTTGTTTACTTTGTTTCAAACTATGTGATGTAGTACAGAAGTTTAATTATTACTTCAAACAAATGTACATATGGTAACACTAGATGTGAAATTTACTAAATTTAATTGAACCAGCAGTTGTTATTTTCAACTAATTAACTGCACAGATTTTATTTTATGAGTGAAAATTGTGGAAGAATTGATTAATATGAATCTAATATGCATGACTTCTTAAGTATATTTAATTCAAAACTGGTATTTGGTAATTTCCTCATAATCGACAAGTCCACATCCATTTATTTTGCAAATGAATATTTTATCAATTGTCTGGGTAATATTGATGACTCCACTGTCGTGATGCTTCATTCACTAAATGATGTTTTTGCAGTTTCTCATCAATGATTTCTTTCTTACTCAGTTGTCCAATATGGAACAGGAGAGCTGGCGCTCTTTTAGATAGCAATCAGTTTTAACACGTATTTAAATATTTACTAGAGAAACTGTGTCTTTGGGGGTAGTTTTAGCATTTGTAAAGATAATTTTTTTTTTTCAATACACAGACCTAAGATCTTTTTATAAGTTGCATTACACGACATGTGGTAATATGACTGACGATATCATTTTCTCTGTATTTTTACATTTAAAATTCTGTCATGTTGAGATTTCTTCATCAATGCGTATAACAAATAACTGAATTCGCGTCTTCTAGATTCTGATTATTGATATGCCTCTGAATTTCTATGTGTCTTGGACAAATCAGATTTCCATGTGACTTCTCTCCTATTCACTGTATTGAATTTACTCATTTGAAAATTATGTTATTACAAATAGTAAATAATGTCTATAGAGAGAGCATAGAAAAATAATTTGCTCACTTTCCTTTCTATTTCTGATGTGGATGAGAGAAAATTTCTTTTGTGAACCACAACATCAGATTTTTTAAACTCTCCTTTTATGAAACATATTTTTCTGGTTTCTTGAACCTGACCTTGGAGAGTTTCCTTACTATAGGATGTCTTAATGGCAAGAGTCTTTCATAAACATACAGAGGAACAGAGATAAAATTCCAGAAAACACTGGTATGGGCATACTAGTCTTCCCTCCTCATTTTGTCTTGGGCCATAGTCCCAAGGAAACTTTCATTTAGAATTTGATACTAGGATAATTTTTGTTTCCCCTGAGTGGACGTCTTTGTAACTTCTTTTTATTTCACCTATTGGAAAGCTCTGAACTAAATTTATAGCTCAATTTAGGAAGGTATTATGGCTTGCTTCATTGTGATTTTTTTTAAACATAATATTTACTTTGTCTTGGTTTATTATTTTCATCTATACTTTAGCAGCTTATATTTGTATGTGTGCATTTAATGTAAGTAAGCTCTAAAATACTTTCAGAAATGAGATGAAGTCTAAAGGCACAGGTAACATATTTTGATCTATCCAGAAACTTTGGATATGATGAGCTGAGCATAACTTAAGCAGAATGGGTAGTGAAGACCACATAAAGAAAATTGCTATCATTTTCCTTCATAGAGGAAGAGGAATCTAATTCACCAGGTATCTCGAAACCTTTTTCAGAGAGGCAAAAAAGTATAGATGTACAAGATGGGGAAAATTCCACTTATTTTTTAAAGTTAAAATTATAGGAAACAAACATCTGTGGATGCTTTCTGCAAAGTCAGGAGTTTCGTACAAAAATGGAATATTTGACTTAAATTTAAACCAAAATACATATTATATATTATACTTGTGGTCATTTCCTGTGTTACCCATCAGTAGCCTTTATATCTAAGACAATAACCCCTAGTATGTTTCAAATGCAATAAACCTTTTCACTGGAATTACCATATACCCATTTCCCTCAATTTTAATAGATCTCTTAGAAAATAAACAATGTGTCCCCGTTTTTCAAATAATATTCTACAATGGTCTTATTTTAAAAAGGCTTTTCTTGAGTAAGATATAGTCTCATTGCAGTAAGATATAGAACCATTGCAGAACTTCATCTTATCATTTTTTTTTGAGATATATTTTAATTAACTATAATTTACAGGTTAAAAAAATCATACATACTTTTAAACTGGAGTTATTTACACAAAGTAGATAGTAGCATCTCCTTTCCTGGCTAGCAGATCTCAATGAAGTTAGAAGGGTTTCTGCCGTAAGCAATCAAAAACTCAACCTAATTTATATATAAAACCATTCTTAGTAGTTTATGTAATTAGCAGTCCACTTTACAATCTTGAAGAAGCAGCCAGCTGACAGAAGAAGGAAGGTGAGGAAAAGAGGCAAAAGTGAAGATGAGTGAAGGCATTAACAGCCTTATTCCACCTAAAGGGGCGTCAAGAAACTGACTCAAAGTTAATGGACAAGAAACAGAAGTGTAAGTAGATGTTCCGAAATTACAACCAAGAAAACTTCAAATCATAGTATAATTATCAAAATTACAGAGTATTGAGAAAAGGACTACAGGAAGGAACTAAAACCTTATTTATTTTACATACCTGAGAGTCAAGCACATAGAGACAGATAAAAACAAAAATATAAATATATTACTTATTTTATTATTTAATTTTCATATTTTTTCAATTATGTTTATTATTTAGTTTTCTAAAAGCTGACTCGGTTGAAAGACTTTTCCTTGGGTGGGGGGTATGTTTCAATTGGGTGTGAGGAGGATTGTAGTCTTATTTGATATTTTTAAACAATGTGAATATTGTTTTGAGAATTTTTCAATATTGCAAAAATCTTAGCATGAAATTTGTTAAAAAATAAATATAGAGTATCAATATATGTTAGGAAACCACAATTTTAAATATTTAGGATAAGATAAAATGGGGTTTGGGACTCCAGTGTGCTGAAATACAAACATTAATCGGGAATATATGTGATGATTTTTAAAAAGCAAATATAATGGGATGCATAGTAAGATTATTTTATTTCCTTCAAAAGCAATTCATAATGTAGTAGATTATCTTTTTTGTTCTTGAGAACAACTGTGCTTTTGGATCCCACAGATTCTAGTATAGATTGGGTACAGGAAGGGTATTTGTTAAATGCCTGGGTTTTTTTTTGTTGTTGTTGTTTGTTTTTGATGAAGTAATTATATCATTTGAAATGATTTGACTCAGCACACAGGAAAGCTCAATAGAAAATGTATTCAATTGTGAGCGTCATAGCTTGAGAAATGAATGAAAATTATGGAGAGAAGATTCTATGGAAAGTTACAAAAAGAATTAGAAATCTGGAACATAGAATATTTGAGAAATTAACATTTTTGAACTTTGGGGGTTCCAGATTATCTATATATAATTCATTGTTAATTTTCTGTGCCAGTGAAGGTGCATAAGGGGACCATTGTGAAATGCTCCAAGGGGTCTCATAGGATCTGTTCATCTTGGATAAGAGGGAAATCCATCTCTTGGACTTGCAGTCCACATTGGAAATATTCAAAGGCAAGGAGAAAAATTATTACCAGAAACCACGGAAGAAGAAAAGGTGTGTGTATATACATGTATGGGACTAGGCCAAATAAATGATTGGATCACCAAACATTTGGATCAGCTGTCAGTTGATAAAGAGCAAGGAAAAATCTAAAAAGCAAGTCCAGAGAGAATCATGATGGAAGTAAAAACTACTAGAGTATAATGTTTTATTCTTAATATATTGTTTTATTTTATAATATATGGTACTATTTGGAGAGAATATTTGTAGAAACTATCTGAATGCTACTGAAAGCATTCTCAGGTAGTTTGGCATCTCTCTAAACCTGTCTGAAAATAAATACAGCTATATGTGTTGGATTTTCATTCTTTTTCTTTTTTTCATTTGGAAAGAACCTTTACGTATGTACTGTCATTAAATCCTCAGTACTTTCCCTCCAGATGATAAGGCAACTTGGTGTAGTATTTGGGTTCAAAGACATTTTGAGCTCTACTATTATGACGGGCCATTCAACCAGGCCTGGTTGAATTCTTCTGGGTCTATAAATGATAATAATTATAGATGCTGTATTCCTCTCACTGAATTGTTTTGAGGATGGAAGCGGCTGATTTGTTTGAACATGCTTTGTAGACTGTTATGTGAGTCGCCAGGGTTCTTATTAGCATAGGTTTTATTCCCATATTAGAGACAATGGAAAAGAGACACAGTGACTGAGATGAGTCCTCTGTTACCCAGTTAAATAAGGTTGGGTTCATGGCTCCAGGTCCCCAGGCCTTCAAATTACTCACAGGTGCTCTTTTCACTACTTTCATGCATGTTTCGAACTGTGGTCATCAGATATAAAATTAGAATAGTCTGAAGGTTTCCTTAGTATTCTTTTTGAATTGAAGAGTTAGATTAATTGGTTATCAGGGCTCTCCTGACTAGAAATTCTACAATAATCAAGAACTTGTTTCTTCAGCTCTCTCAGAGCTCTCCATCGTCCTATAGAGGACACAGGCGACCAAAGCAGTGGATAAAGAGCTCTGTGGAGAAAACAGAGGAAAATTTCCCAGGTTCCTGAGAGAAGAGAAAGAGTTCAGAGAACCAGGGACATGGTATAAGTCGGGAACTGCAAGGGATAAAATAGTTCCTGAAGATTTTCTAAATGTGGGGATAGAAGGAACGTGGAGAGAGGATTTCTAAGGTTCAAAGGCAAATGTTCAGTAACATTTTCTAAACACATAAATGGCCTCGTTTTGTTTCAGTGGATCCATATGGAACAAAGGAAAACAAGAGGTGACCAAGAAAATGTAAGATCCTCTCTTCTCTTCCCCAGATTTCTCAGAAAAATTGTCAGGACTTTGGATATCATTAGCTAGATGACACAAAACATAGAATGAAAAAAAAAAAAAAAGACAAGTCCTAATAGTATTTGAGAGCTTATCATAGGTAAAGGCTATAGGTTAGAGAAACAGAAAGAAAAATTCTAGCATTATTGGTGATAGAAGATAACCCTACATTGTGTGATAGTTATTTGAGAAAGCTAAGTATATTTATTATAGCAAATCTTGCCCTTATTGTCCACCAAACGTGTTTGATTCACACAGGGTGGAATATAAATTGTGATCTGTTAAGAATACAAAATACATTATATTTACTGTACATGAATAGAAAAAAATCTAGAAATATCAAAATCTAAATGTGATTATCTCTGCGTAGTAGGATTATGGTGGTCTACATACTTTTTTGTATTTTCTGAAAATTTTTCAATAAGTATGTTATAATTACAATCATAAAAATGTCTTTTGAAAGGTATATAACTGATACAGAAACCTTCTTTTTCATTGCTACATTAATTACAAAGTTTTTGAATAAAAAGAGAGTGTGTTCATTACATAAATTATATTAAATTATCTGCTTCTTATTGAAATTCTCTATTTGGACTTTTGAAACAAAAGTTTGAACATTAATTGTGATAAAATAATTTAGATGACTTTCATGACTAAATTAATAAATGGAAATAATATAAAGAGAAGTGAAATGAATTTTCAGTGTGACTGTTACATCTAACATCTAAATTCTAGTTTTTTCGGTCGGCTGTTTTTCTTTAAAGAATATGGAAATTCTTAGTTGCTTATTAGTTCAATTTAGGTAGAATATTTAAGAACTAGTAAAATAATAGAGTAGCAAGTAGTCCCAACATTTGAAAGATAGTAATTTTCACTTTTTGAAGACTTTGTAGTAGATGAAGTAGGTAGGTAATACTCATGTGGCACTCTGTGAGTGGTATAGTTTAAAGCAGAGTTTTCAACCAGGGGAGATTTTGCCCCTTGCCCCCAGGGGACTTTTGGTAATGTCTAAAGACATTTCTGGTTGTCACAACTCGGGGTCAGGGGGAAGATGGGGTTACTACTTGCATCTAGTGGGTAGAGGCAAGGAATGCTGCTATATACATGCTACTATGTACAGGACAGACCCCCGGGACCAGGAATTATTCAGCCCAAAATGTCAGTAGTGCACAGGCTGAGAAACCCTGTTTTAGACTCCTTTTTATTTACAAATAAAATGGTACCATCAACTTCAAAACTTACAAAAAGAAAATTTTTATTTATATGTTTTCTTTCAAGCAATGGAAAAAAGAAGTGATATTTCCCTCCCCTAAAAGCCAAAAGTAAAAGTATTTCTAGTACATTTTTGTATTACAAAACGATCTTTAAAATTTTAAAAAACCTAAGGTAGCTCTTCACAGTGTTTAGGAAAGCAGACTCGGAATAGTACAACTCGTGGAAAATAAATGTGCTTTGGCAAGTTAGATGAAAATGGCTTTTTTTTTTTTTTTTTTAACATTCCTCAAAGACTATTTTAGGTAGTAATTCAAAGTGGTTGGGAAAGTGAATCCAATGATATGTCAAGAACATACATTAATAATGATGTTCTCCCAAGAAATAAATGAAAACATAAAATGCATTTATTACAATGTTTTATTTGTCCTCCAGAGTTATGCATTATTAGAAAGGCAGTTGGGGGACAAGATGCATGGGTAGAGGGCCGAACTCTTCTTTGCCACCACACCAGTGTGAAACTTGTGTTCTCATAGGAAGATTCTTGGATTAAGAAAACAACAACAACAACAGGAAGTTTGGCAGCATTTTGTATTGTGTTAACCCCGTAACCCCGTAGCATTTTTTCAGGGCATTTTAAAATATGCTTTCAGTTGGTTAGTGAATGAAGTTCAGTGAAGGTCACTGCACGCTTTTTTATTTTTCTCCCTAGAGAGGGCATTAACTTAGTTCTATGCAAATAAGAATGAAGACAGTTTAACTAAAGTGTACCCATTGGTCTTTATTATGCCTTTCCTCAAAGAACAGGGTACATTTTCATGAAGGATGAAGTGTTGTGTCGTGATTATATTTTGTTTTAGTTTTTAATTAAACGTGTAATGTTTAAAGAGCCACAAAATTGCCTTTGGCAGATTAGATGAAGACATGCTGAGGATCAAGTTACTTTATGCTGTTAGAGGCTTTCTTTTTAGTGTGTAGTAGAATTGATTCTGTGAGGTTAATCAGAAAGGCATAAATCCCCTTCTGTAAATAATAATATATATTTTAATTGATGTAGAGATCAGAAAGGAGAGAGGGTTACAAATTACTTTGTAAATAGTCTGTACTCCTTTATATTCTTATTTGGTTAATAATTTATTTCTTGTCATAAAATTCGTTTCTGCTTACTACTTAATATTTGCAAAATTTGGGAAAGTATGAAAAAAAAAATGCCCTCAGAGACCACCATTTCCAACAAAGTTCAACTTCCTTCCAGTTCTTCCATAAAACAGGAATCACTGTGTGCCCAACTCTGACTTTTGTCTCCACCACATAGAAACAATTACCCATCTCATAAAACTTCTTCTAAAACAAAATTTATAATGTCTGTATCATGTGTCATAAATGGCTGCACCTAAATCAATTTTAGAAGTAATTCTGATTTTTTAATTTCTATGTAACACACATAAATGTATAACTGATCAGAAGCCAATGAGTTCTGTACACACAGATAACAAAGGCTTTGGCTTATACAAATTTTCCTGGGATTTGCCATTACTCTGTCTTTTCCTTCTCATTCATGCAGTATATTGTTATACAAGTAAAAGTAACAGAGATAAACTTGACTGTATTCTAATTTATTAAATAATGTTTAAAGCTTGGTACTTTTACTATTAATAGTAACAAATTACTCATGACACCTCTCATAATTGATGTTAGGTATTTTGTGACATCTCAGGTGATTAACACTAAATTCAACTAATATAGGTATAATGTGGTAATGAATGTCCCTACCCTCAAATATTCCCTAATTATTTCTATAAGATGAATAGCTAAAAGTAGAGTTATTCAATCTAAGGGTATTAATTCTTGATATACATCATCAAACTTGCTTTTCAGAAAAGTCGTTTCAATTTCTAATCTCTCATTCGACAATTCTGGGCTTTAGAATTAAAGTTTCACTAGTTTAGTATGTGAAAAACATAGCCTTTAAAACAAAAGTATTTGAAATTGAGTAATTTAATCCTTTCTTTCATGTTTAGTTTTTCTTTTTTCCTTACCTTCTCTTGATATATATATATATGTGTGTACATATATATATAAAAAAAATTTAGATTATAATGTTGAATGGCTATTATTTTCCTTGAGATGTGCATCTTTATTAGCAGTAATGACCTTTGAGTTACCATTAATATCTTTTGCCCTTTCTGAAATTAGTATTTCCTGTTTTCTTTTGTGAATGTCTGATGTATATTTGCCCATTCTTTTATTTCTAGCTTGTCTGTGTCAATTTGTTTTAGAGTCTCTCTCATAAGTATTAAGAGTTTCAATGTTTCTAAACCAGAACTGAATTAATTTTGCTTTCTATTAGGGAGTTTTAAATTAATCAAATCATTATTATAACTAATTTGTTTAATCACATTTCTTTTATCTTGATTTGTGATTTCTCGTGTTTTCTCAGTGGTAGTGCTTATGTCATAAGCTTTTACACTTTCTAGTGTTTGTTTTTTTTTAATTTCACAGAGATTACCTTTGGAGTTTTCAAAACTGTACTTTAATTCATGTTTTTAATGATCAGGATTATAAAAGAAAAGACAGATTTTGACTTGTTTTATACAAAATGAGGAACTTAGCTCACTTCCCTCCTTTGCTTTGTCTTTACCTCACTTCTGTATTTTCCTTGCTATAAGCTACAAGTTTGGATCCAAATAATTATTATTAAATTAATATTTTACTTAATACGTTTACTTTCTGTTTTATAACAATATTAACAATAGTTCTTGAGGTTACCTTTCTGTTGAACTGGTTTAATGTCTACCATGACTTCCTCTGCTTAAAGTCTTCGTTAGGATTCCTCTCTTGGTCAGTAGGAGTATAACTTTAACCTTTTTAAGAATCACACGTGGATGGTTAATTTCTGAGTTCTTGCAAACCTGAGAATACCTTTCTGTTTTCTTCATACTTGGAAGGTCATATTCTCTGGGAACACAGATTTTGAAACTTTCACCTCACAATTTTTCCCTAAAGAGATATTACTGCATTAATTTCTTTAATTTTGTTTGTGGAAAATGAAGTCTTATAAATAGCATGTGTTTCGATTTTATTAGAAGTCATTAATTCTTTTTCTTCCTGAACTTCTGTCTTAAAATAAACTTTCTTAATAATTGAATTTAAAGTATTTTTTTTTCTCCCAGAACGTAATTCAGTGTGGTTCTATTTTATTTTTTTCCAGTGACTATTTGCCTTGAATATGGTGAATAATCATCAAATATTTTAGTGGTGTTATTATGTAAAGTTTCGAATTTTTTCTCTCTCTGGGATATCTTTCATGACTACATCTACTCCAGTAGTTTGTTTTTCCTTTTTCTTGAGATTACCTATAACTTTTGGGTTGAGTTTTGCTTCCTTGTCTTCCGTGCCTACTATCTCCTTTCTTAGGATTTCAATTTTCCTCTGCTTTCTGAAAAAACTACTCGAGTTTGTCCTTAAGATCCCTGATTTGATTTTCCATAATACAAATTCTGGAGTTTATTGCTTTTGTTGTGGAGTTAATTCAACTATTGAATATTTTAAATTTTCAAAGATGAATATTTAAATATTCACTGATAGACATTAGGGTTATTGTCACATTTTTGCTATTACAAGTTAGTGTATGATAAACATTCACATGTATATCTCTTGGTACACCTATTAAGAGTCTCTCCAGGGTTAGGTACCTGTCTATGAGTAGAATTTATGAGTTACAATTGTATTTTGTTTTCTTATGTGTCTTCTATTTAACACTTGTGTCCCATAATTTTATCACACTTTCTTTTCTTTCATTCTCCTTATAACTTTCTGCTCCTATTTCATAGAGAAAATATTTTCTCGCATCTTATAAAGGATGACAAACATCATTCTAAAGCAATTAAAATAATTTTAAGACATATAGATCATATGTCCATTTATGTATGTATGTATGTATGTATGTATGTATGTATGTATGTATGTATCTATCATTGTCTGTCTGTCTATCCATATCTATATCTGTGGAGAGAGAGAGAGAGAGAGAGAGAGAGAGAGAGAGAGAGAGAGAAATATATTTCTTTTCTCTTTTGTATCAGTTACATCATTTTCAATTTATTTTGAGTTTGGAGTTTTTTATCTCTACTGATACTTAAATAGATAACCATACTTTTCTATGCAAATGATATTTCAGCAGATTTTAGCATCACTATTTTTTCACTGTTAGGCTAATATTCCAGCTTTTAGAGCAATTCTTACCATATGCTATAATTAACAATTCTATTGGTTTATGATGAAATCTTTTTCCTAAACCTCCATTTCTGACTTTCTGACCATCTGGAAAGTTGTAGTACATGGAAAACTAAAATTCCCAGGATGCTTTGCTTTCAAGGCTCTTCCTTTCTCTGCCCAGTTGTTTGACATCCCTGGAGAACCCTCCCAGATTCTGTCACAGATTAGCCTGAGAGTCTTAGTGTTTCCTTGCATTGTATTTGTATATTTTTCTTTAACTTTGAACAAATTTAGGTGAGAAGTTAGGAAAAGCTTCATCAGGGGCTTCTAGCCAGGTTCCCCCTTAAAACAAAACTCTTTTTATATTTCAGACAGATCTTTCCAATCCAGGGTGACTTGCTGTTGTCCTAACATCTCAAGTTCTAGAGGGCACTTTTTTTGTATCTATATTTGTATCTATATTACTCGATTAAGCAATCAATGGTGAGAATGAATAATTCAAAGAATTGATCATCACACACATGCTAG
>NW_006494614.1:22148236-22179352 GCF_000325575.1 Pteropus alecto | reverse complement strand
TTTCTTGTAAAATAACACAACAATTAGCTGCTAGTCGTGCAGATCTTACTGAAACTAACAGAGAGTGCCATCTGTCCATGTGCATGATATGCTCTCTACTATCAGTCCTAGTTGCTTTGTGGAATTTAAAGTACTTCACAGTTTTATTTTTTTTATTTTTTTTATTTTTTATTCTTTTAAATATCTTAGGATCATTTTAAATAAAATTAAAAATTACCATCTTACAGATATATGACCAACATGAGCCAAAAACCCAAGGAATAGTGCTATAATCACTCTGAAAATCAATAGTATAATTCAAGTCACTTAATTTCCCAGTAGATAGTTTTTTTCCCATTCCTTAGCATGTGAGCAACCTTCCATTTCATAATAAGTATTTATAACTATTTGTGAAGAGCAACCCTGATCAGTGCTGCTCCCTCTGGGAAGGTGGTTCTCTCAGCAAGGAACACCTTTGCAGGTGCACCTTGAAGAACAGTGAGGAAGAAAGGGCTGCTTTTCCAACTAAGTGAGACACCCTCATATTTACTGTTTTAGGAATAACCAATAATATTGATAAAATATTTTCTTTCACTAAGTTATCAGATATTTTAGTGATCTTCTATCTTTGATTAGAGAATTATTAGTTGTTTACACTCAGAGCAGCCTGGCTCATCCAGAAAATTAGAGAGGTCTTAATGGAGGTCTCTCACCTCAAAGAAAAAAACATACAAAACTCTCTAACTTTCTATTACGCTTCTAAAATTTTGGTATTTTTTGTAATGATTTATGCTTTGGAAAGATACATGTATTTTAGTAGTTTGTGGCTCATGGATACTTAGGCTTCATTAACAAAGGGATGTCTATTCTTTCTTGTTGAAGAATACAAAGAGACAGAGGAAAACAAGGTAAAATAATAGTAATAGTAAAAATAATAATGATAATAATAATAATAATAGAAACAACTTTTCTGTGATTACTATATGTCTGCTTCTTTTCTACATATGTTGAAACACATTTAATCTTCATTATCCGTATAAGGTAGTTAACATTATCATCTTCCCTTTACAGCCAAGAAAAATGACAATAAGAAACCCTCCCAAAGGCTTACAACAAGTGTATTATGGAGCCAAAAGTCACACCCAAGCAGTCTCAGATCAGTGCTCACACTCTTTTCCGCCATGCCATCCTCCCTGCAAAGAGTGAGCCAAGAGATTTTTTAAACCTGTTTTATAAGCCAAGCTGATAAATTTAGCCAACTAATCCTTGGTGGATGAAACAGTGCTCTTAGTTCTTATGGGAGAAATTAGCAAACCATTTCCCAAAAGGACAAGTTCAAGAAAAAATAATAGTGCTAAAGGGCACATGCTTATGGAGATTAATTCAAAAGAAGTGTCTCTTTGAGACATCTTTCCACATTCCTCCATTTGTTTCACTCTGCTGGGATTTGCCCAGCCCCCAGCTTAACCTTTGCTTCTTTGGCTTACTCAGTAGTCTCAAAAGTTGGAAACATTATGAAAAGAAGCACAAGTGTCAGAGCAGCCAGCTGGCAGAGGGAAATTCCAGTCATATTGTGCATCCCCTTGTGAGCTTTTTATGTCAGTTGTTCTTTGGCACACACAAGTCAAAAGCTCAGCTGGCTGTCTGCTTCTTGAAAGATGACAACTCGGCAATATTGTAAATATCCAAACACAATTAACTAGATCTGGTCTTCATGGACTTCGAGCAAACTGTAGTGAGTGAAAAAATTATAAGCCAGTGCTTGGGTCATAGGTTGTTGAGAAATAAAGTCACAGGAATAGAAAAGAACAATTTTTATTCTGTGGCTTTGGGTCTCTAGTTGGCTAAAGGGCTAAGAAACAAGTCCCTAAACATAGCCCTATTATATCATAACCATATTCAGAATTGCTCTGTGGCTCTTTGGTGCTTAGAGAATAAAATCAAGGCACGTCTCTTGGCATTTGAGGCATTCCACGCTCTGGCTACAGTCTTCTATCCGGTCTCGTCCATCGAACATGCCAGGCTGCTATTCAGATGATACCCACTGGCACAGTCAAGCTATTGTCTGCCCTCAACATGCATTCTGATCAGTCAGTGTTTATGCCTTAATAGGTGTTCAATCTTTTTAATATCACCCCTTCTTCACATACGTTTCATATACCATACTTTAAAGAATGAAATCCTATTCATTTCTTCCACTAGACTGTATGCTTCTTAAGTTCACTGATTCTTTCTTATTCCATTTTATATTTACCATAATGCCTAGCACTTTCTAGGCTCATAGTAAGAGCTAAACAAATCTGTGTTATGAATAAAAGAATGAAGCATGTTGGGAGAATATACTTTTGTGTTTCTTATTCTGCCCTGAGAAGGGAAAGCAGTTGTGGGTGGGCCAGTCTGAGAAGAAATCATGTCTATATCTCCTGATTTTGTTGGCACAGAATTTCCCAATGCCTATAGGAATGCAGGGATAAATTGTGAAACTGCATTATGTTTCTTAGTGGCCAGGGAGCAGAGAGAATCTCTGCAGAAGCTCAGATAATTTCTGCAGAAAAGGAAAATGTTAGGCCAATATAAAGGATCCAAGGAAAGAAAAACATAGGGTCCCATGACTGAGAAAATCCAAATCCAAGAGTTCCACTCAAGGAAGACAATCTGGGAACCACAGCTCTAACCCCCCATGACAGCAAACACCAATGTCTTTCCAGGTGCCAAGAAATGAAGGGAACTCATAATTATTCAGTATTTACCAGGGCCTATTAGAGATATTTTAACAAGTCAATTTCAGACTTTAGTGGCAGGCTACCTTGGTTCAAATTCTGCTTCTGGCATTCACTAGCTATATCATCTTGTGCTTTCATTTCTTCACAAGTTAAATTGGAATAATAATAGTATTTACCCCATAGGATGGCCAAGAAGGTTATATAAAATAAATAAATATCTATAAAATACTGAGAATACAGGCTAATATGTAGCAAATAATGTATAATCACTTATTAAATAGAAACTATGAATACATTATTTCCCAAGAACATTGTTTTATTTGGTAGTTCATTGTAATTTTATAGGCACTAGAATATTCATAGTAATATCATCATAGTAGTCACAAACTGAAAACTACTCAAATGCCCCTAACATTAGAAAAGAAAAGCAAATTATGATGTATATTCACACAGAAGCATACCATAGCAATGAAAACAAAAGAGCTACTACTTGAAAAAGTATGGATGGATCTCACAAACATTATATTAAGCAAAATAAGCCAGACACCCAAAAGAATACATACTATATGATTGCATTTATATAAAGTACAAAAACTGGCAAAACTAATCTGCGCTATTCTAGATCAGGGTTAGTGTTACCCTTATGTATAAGGAGACTTCTGGGGTGCTGGTAATGTTCTGTTTTTTAGTCTGGGTGCTAGTTACACAAGCGTGTTCATTTTCTGAAAATCATCAAGTAGCATGTTTATGATATATGTACTTTTGCATGAATATTTCACTTCAATAAAAAGTTAAAAAAAGATGTGATACTGAAATAAAAGTAGAACCCATTGTAATAATGAGTTGGTAAATAATCACAGATTAATGTATAAACTAGAAAGGTAATTAGAGAGATAATCAGTAAAATCTATGGAGTATGCAGATGGAGACCTACTAGTGGTTAGAACCAACCAAAGAAGAATGTGCAAGGCTTTTGGCTGCTGAATTATAACAAAACCTATAGCTAGCTGATCCTTTAGGTGAATTTTCTTTCACTCCTTTGTGGCCATCTCAGATTTGAATCACTTTAACTTCCCTTGAATATTTTAATTTTACTTAACATAAATTCAAGTGGTACGATGGCCCTGGAGAAAGTTGTCCTCCTGTCTCAACTTTCTTCTACTTCATTCCATTATCACTACTCAGCATCTGCATACCTCATCTCCCAGTGCTCATCGTTAAATCTTCCTCTTGTGACACTGCCTTCCCTGTTCTTGATGTCTTAGAGGCCTTTTAACACAGCGATCCCTGTGTCCATTTAATACTCAGTCTACATTCTTATAATTATTATTGTCTTCAACAGAAAAAGAAATATAGTTAAGAAGTTAGTATTTATAATTACAAAAGCAACTAAGTAATTTTCATGTGGCAGCATTGTTTACCTTATAACAAGCAAATGAATATGTAGTCTCTCTCTCTCTCTCTCCTTTTTTTTTTTTACAGAAAGTTAAACTCAGAATCCATTAATTAAATCAAATAATTTATCATATTTTAAGGAATTTTCTTTCAAGAGATTAAGTATGTGATTGTAGACTTAGTTCTTCCAGATAATAACATTTCCAAAAAGATTTAAAAGACCTGTAAGAATCTTGAAAAATTGACAGTAGAGAAACAATTATTTTTTGTTATGTTATTATTATTTATTTATACTTTACATATTTAAGTAATCTTCAATTCTTTTAACTACTTCTGCTAGGCATTATAATTTCTATTTTACAAAGGAGAAAACTGAGATTTACTGAATAGCTTGTCCAGGTCACAATAAGTAAGTGGAAGAAGAAGGATTCAATCTAGGTTCATCCGATTCCAAAATTTGCTTGGTTTCTACTATGCAGTCTTTTTCTAGAAATACCCACATGAATGTCAAATGAAAGCATGCATACAGACACACACACGACATAAATAGAAAATATCTTTTCTCTATCCTAATCCAAAACCTGGTATTAGCATCAAAAGCAGGTGTTATAATTATTATATAAGTAATAAAAAATGCAACAAAAGTATATTCTGAATTGGATAGAACATGATTTATTCTTATAATCACTTAGCTGAATGAATGCCTCCATGGACTCAGGTTGTAATTGAACACAGTAGAAGTTTCGAAATTTTATGGTTGATGGTTCCTTTCACTTACCTCTTCCTCTGTAAATGTCACTGAGTACTAGGAATCACTTCACACCGAAGAATTCCCTCATTTCATGCCCCAGTTTCTTTGACACGGTATTTATTCCCGTGATGACGATGATGTAGGGGCACTTGATGAGACAACTTTTGCACTGGTATGTGTCCATGGAATTTAATAGAACAACTTCTCTCAGGCTTTTTTCAAATGCTCTTTCTCCATTTCAAAGTGCTACCAAGTATGTCACTACTAAATCGAAATTTCTAGGGAAAAAAATAAACCGTATGTTGCTTTTCCCTTTAGCATATTTTAACCATATGGTACTAGAAATGGGAATGTAACAGTGCTAGTAATTTAGACTCCATGTGCTGTCAACACTACCATTCCCTTGCTAATTAAAAAAAAATTCTTACAACTGATCTGGAAAAATTGTCTGCCAAATAATTAAGGAGCAGGGTTAGCAGAGAAAAAGTAACTGAAAGGTACACTCGTGATAAAGTGGGCCTGGGCCTGAGGACACCACTCAAGGCCATAGTTTACAAAACACCCTGAACTCCTGGGAGAATTCTTTGTTTGTACTTAATTCTGGCATGGAATGGAGCTCCCAGGTTGTCACTAATATACTTCTCATTGTTGTTAACATAAGGGCTAAGCCTGCAGCATGATATTTCATTTGATTTACATTTACTGAATTCTTAAGAAGGAGCAGGAGTTATTCTGGGTAACAATATAAAAATGTTTTCAACAGTTGAAGAATGACAACAAATATCTTTGACATAAAACTAGTGGGATTTTAAGCTTTTTAAAAATTATATGTGAAATAAAACTTTGTTAAGATTAAAAACTGGAAAAATTAGGAAATTACTCATGTAGAGATGCAATGTCCATTGGTCAAATATAGTTATTAATATAATTTTTTACAAGATCAAATATAATATGAAAATCGTTTTTATTCATGATATATGTATTTAATATACAGCTTAATTACACTTGTTTGTATTTTATTTAGAGTTTTTGCATCTGTGTTTATAAATGCAATTGGTACATATTTTATTTTTCTTCTATATTCCTTGCCTGGTATGATTATTGCTTTGTTGTTATTGTTATTGCAACAGTTTATATAAAAAAACAATATTTTTTTCTTTGGAGTCAAGGTTACCTTGAAAATCATATGGGCTTTAGATTCTTTGTGGAATTTAACATAATCTACCTATTAATAATCCAAATTTTTAAAGATTCATTGCCTTATTGTGGTTTTCCATTTTATCTTGAGTTTTTCTTAGTGATTTATATTTTTCTAAATATTATCATTTCATCAAAGTTGTAAATTTTATTTGCAAAAATTTTTTTCCTAGTGTGCCTGTGACTTTTTAGAATCTTTCTGGTATCTTAGTTAGTCCTCTTTTAATTTCTAATATTGTTTTTTCATATAAACTCTCTTTGTTTCTTGAATAATATTTCTGGAGGTTCTACCTGGTTTTCCTGATTCACTCTATTGTTTCTTAGCTTTCCATTTTATTAATTTTTCTTTGTTTTTATTTTTTTTCTTTCTTTTACTTTCTTTAGGTCTGCTTTACTTACATTTTTAGTTTCTTGAACACAATGCATATTTTAAAATTATTTTTATTTTATTTGTTTTCAATACACAGTTACTATATTGAAACTTACTGTAAATGTACTTTAGGTTTATAACACACATGTTTATATGTGTGTTATATATGCTTCTTTGAGTCATAAATCATTTAGGAATTTTTAGTTTCTATAGACGATAAATATTTACTACATTTTTATTGGTAATTTCTAATTTAGTTTAATTATTATTTGAAAACATGTTCTGTATAATTTCTTTACACTTTATTGAAAGTGATTTGTGGAAAATAGTCTTCCTTGTGTACTGAAAATTTTTTTTTTATTTCTTGGGCACATATATATATCTCTAATATATATGTCAAATGTATATATTTATGTTACATATTAGATCAATATTGTTAATATTATTTTTCAAATCTTTTATACATTTACTATTTTTTTTTGTCTATTCGATCCCTCAGTTTCTAATAAAAGTGTGTTAAACTCTTACCATGCCTGTGATTTTGTGTGTTTCTCCTTGCTAGTCTTAATTGTCCCATTATTTTTGATATTTCTTGTTTATCAGTTAAGGCATGTTCAGAGAATTGGAACCACTGTGAGTAATGTCGAAGGAGGAATTTAGTACAGGGGTTTGACGAAATGTCATGTGGACTCTTGTTAAATGGTCTGTCCTGCTTCTTGTCAGGTGCTGGGCCTGAGGACAGCAGGTCAAAGACCAGGAAAGAAAATGGACATGAAGTAGGCAGAGCAAGAGGAAACCGGAATTTGTGAGGACAAACCAGAAACCTGGAGGACAAACTGGAACCTGTGTCTCTATCTCAGTGCCTTCAAGCCTTAACCTTTGATGATGCAGGTGACCTGCAGGAGAGGCTTGTGTCCTTTGCCCAGAACTATGTACACTGGAGCAGATGTCTGAGAAGTTACTGAAGGTGACTCAGGAGGAGTCAGAGGAGCTCTGGGACCAGGGCCGCCTCAGGCAATGCAACTGCTAAGTTGAAGAGCACAAAAGTGGCTATTACTTGATTTCTTTCCTCTAAATTTCATGCACATTTCTATTGAGGCCAAACCCTAGTCTGGAAATATGCAGGGAAGGTAATTCTGAGAAGCCTAGTTCCAATTTAACTAAGTTGATACAGTGCAAAGCCCCCATGGGTTCCTTTTATTGATATTTTAGTTTCTTTATTTCTTTAAATGGTTTTAGCCTTTAACTATCTTGTCTTATATCAATATTCTACTGCTTTCTTTTGTTTAGGTTTTCTTGATAGAGATTTCCAATCACTTTATACATAGGTTTCTATTTGTGACAGCCATGAAAATGGTAGGCTCAGATTTCCTGATCAGAAAGCATGATTGACCAGGTGCTCCAGCTGTTGCTCTTCTGGATCCACCACCATATTCATGATGAGGCCACACTTGCCACAGGCCACTCCCAGTCAAAGGCTGGGCATATCGGGGAAAACTAATGCAGACCCATTTCTGGGACATGTAGCCAGGTGATTTTGACTCAAGAACTCCATATATAAGTGTCAAAAAATTTCTTGGAACTACACAGCATTCCAAGACTCTTCCTATTTGGTCCTTCCTTATCCCTGTTCTTCACAGGATACAGACCCGCATCATAGACAGAAGGCTCTCACCCATTCCCCACCATCCCCTTTTGCCTACACAAGCATTTTCTCCAATAAATTTCCTACATATCTAATCCTGTCTTAGTGTCTGCTTCTTGGAAAACATGAACTAATGCATTGTGTATATGTGTAGCTTTAAAGTGTGCTTTTAAGAAGTATGGGATTTTTAATCCAGTCCACCAAATTTGTCTTCTAATGTGAGTTTAATCTATGTAACTTTTGTTGTGATTTATAATATATTTCATCCTACTATTGAATTTTTCTTTTTGTTTGCCAGCCTTTTTCTTTATCTTTAAGTTTTCCCCTTGCATGGTTTCAATTTGACTGCTCAAGTCTATCAGCCAGGAAAAGTTTGGGAGACCAGAATAAAAAACCCAAACGTTTGGTAGCTTCAAATCAAGGTTATTTCTCATTCATTCTACATAATCATTTTGGGTTGGCTTATTAAGTCACTCAGAAACCTAAACTGGTGCAGGCTCCTTCTCAACACATGCTTCCAGAGGGAGAAAAGAAAAGAGAATATGCCAAACACCCACTCGGCTCTTAAAACTGACATCTACAAGTGACACAGACCACTTCCGCCTCCATTTTATTGACCGGAATTAGTTATTTGGTCACATCTGAATTCCAATAGGCAGGGAAATGCAATTCTATTACATGTCTTCATAG
Organism: Pteropus alecto; assembly: GCF_000325575.1. Taxonomy (NCBI): domain Eukaryota; kingdom Metazoa; phylum Chordata; class Mammalia; order Chiroptera; family Pteropodidae; genus Pteropus; species Pteropus alecto. Next base: position 22,170,602 of record NW_006494614.1, on the reverse strand, counting down.
GCTAAGACATTTGTGTACGGCCATATTAACTCTATATCTTTTATCCCCCTCTGCTGGGTTGGAAGCTCTAAGATATAGTCTTATTATTTTAATGGTTATTCTTAAATATGTTTTAAACATATTTACTCAATCATACTTATTTTCCTAATAAAGTCTAAAATGCATGTAATATTTTAATCGTCTACCCAAATTCAACAAGTCTTAAAAGTCTTTAACTATATAATTTTTTTTGCTTCGTTTTTTTTTAAACTTAATTCTTTTTTTGATTATTGTTCTATATCAATCACCATACTTTTTAATTTCAAGATTTCTAATTGCTTTTTCTTTTTCACATCTACCAGTTCTTATTACATTCCTGCCTGTTTTCGTTTCACAATTTATATGTTTCTTTAAATCAGGAGTCTGCAACTATATGGTTCATGGTCCATATCTGACTCACTGTCACTTTTATAAATAAAATCTTATTGGAACACAGCCACGACTATTTATTTATGCACTGTGTATGACTGCTTTCTTGCTATAATAACAGAGTTGAGCAGTTGCAAAAGAGACAGTATGACCAACAAAGCCAAAAAATATTTACTACCTGGCACTTTATTAAAAAAAAGTTTGCAGACCCCCTGCTTTAGGTGAATATAGGACTTTATTACTTTATATATATGACTGTGTTATAATAATGACTGTGATGGAATCATTTTAAGACAAAGTGAATTCAAGTTACTTTTCTCATAAGAAACACTACATTTTGAAAACTGTAAGTTTTAAATGGAATTATTCAAATAAATCAAATCTTTAATTCAGCAGAAAATAACTATTTTCAAAGAACACAATGCAAAATTGATTTCAACAGAGAATCTTAGTTCTGCATTTGAAAATGACAAAATAAAAATAAAATCAGTTACTTAATAGAACTGTAAGTTTTTCACCAAGGCAAGGAAGCAAAAGAAATTACATGGACAAAGAGTAGCTCATAGATTATGATGCCGGTAATATACATTAATAGATTTTTGTTTTATTTACAATCTTTAATTTTATAGTTCTGGTAGTTAATGTCTAGCTGTTAGTTTATTGCTTAATGGGTGAAGAAACAAAAGAAGTGACCATTCATTTTCTTTTAAGATTGGATTTGATTGCTTTATATAGTCTTTTTTGTTCTCTTCTTGATTTCCAGATGACCCCTAAGAGTCTTATATTAAAGGACCAAAGGGTGGAAGAAGGCCGAATCCCTAGACTAGACTAGAAATATCCACATTGGACCATTAGATGAGTGAGAAATAAACATGTTACATCACTAAGATTTGGTGGTTTATCTGTTGCTGTAGCTAGTGTTATCTAAAATAATGCAAGGCTGTTATTAAGCTGCCATCTCACACCCATTTTCTCAGCAAATTTTTAAAGGAAGTGTTTTAAACTTAAAGACACGATTTTCTATAGCTCCAATTCATGTATATCAGAGGAAAGCAGCAACAATTTGCCTTATATTCATGAAAGTTATTTCTATATAACCAACCAATGAATTTATAAAACTGAAAACATTAAGGCAAAATAAGACATCTTTTATTTATTTATTACGTGGTGTCTTGGTGATCTCTTTCTATTGAATGGTTGTTTATTTAATTATTTAAAATTAAACAGTCTCAAAAACTGAAATGGGATTCAAATAAAGTCTATAGGATTTTAAAAGTTATCATCAGGATGGATATGCTGCACAGCACACTAAATCCTACATAACCAAGAACAGGGCTTACCTGGTGAAGCTTGAGAAAAACTATTTTAGAACCAATAAAATAAAAGAGTTTCAACACTTATGTAAACAATTTGCACTACACTCTCTTGAAATTTCTTATCTATTTTTCCTAACAGATATTTATTGAGCCATAGCCATGTATAAACTACCATGCTGGGACCTGTAGGCAATGAAAAAGAAACATGAGTCACTGTCTCATAGCCTCTGCCCTTCGGGTTCTTAAATTTTGGAGGCAAGTTGTATCAAACGCATTATATGAAATAGTGTATGATAAATGCTAAGAGTTATACAGCAATAAGCGATTCAGGGACTTATTCCAGAAAAAGGATACAGAACTCTTCGTATGTCTATAGTGGGTTTGTTCCTCCTCCTTCTGTGCCCATGGATTTGGGTTTCTTCTCTCCTAGGAATGGCTCTTCCTTTTCTGAAATTTAATTCATTTATATTTCTTTTTATCTTCAACTCTCTAATGAAAAAACCCCCCAAATCATAATTTTATAATTAGTCTGCCTTGTTCTTTCTTTTAGAGGGGGAGCAGGGGTATCATGGCTATATATCTTAACCAAAAGCCTCTATATCCCTATAATAAATTCTTTTTCTGCTTTAATTTGTCAGGATTATTTTTGATGTTTGCAAGCAAGGACAAGAATTGATATTATTTATTGTGTATTAATAAATGAAAATATATAACCATCACAATCATGTAAATTGAATTATAAAATTATTTAATTTCAGGTAATACTCAAATAATTATCATAGAAAATTACTATAACTGAATACATATGAATATGACTAGTGCTCCTTCAAGATCTTGAATATTTTGATTCAACTAAATTACATTCTTTTGATTCTGTCCTGAAGCATAAATACATGAATATAATCTTTTTATATAGCCTCAGATTTTATTTACTGTATGTGTTAATATGGAATATGTAATATTTTATATACATACATTTTAATGCCATTAATCATTTTTTATGTCTCTTTTTTCTTTTTTTGGGGATGGCTCCAATTTTTTATAATTCTATGATCATAAGAAGACCAAATGAGATATTGTGTTTAAGAGAGTGAGACAGAGAGAGAAAGAGAGATAGACACAGAGAGAGACAGAGACAGAGAGAGAGAATAATATATTTATTAGTTTTTATTATCTTTATAAAACTGCTCCTATTTCTTTCAGGGATTACTGTATATTCCACAGGCAAAATGTTATTACTTTAAATTATCATATGTTGATCTCGTAAATAGATACTTAATCTTCTATCTTACATATTTGTGTTTTACTTTTTTGCTTTTTATCTAGTGGACACATGATTGGAAACAAATGTTTCTAAGTTATCAAACATGTGTATGAGTTTTCCAGCTTTAACCTTTCTAAATGATCACAGTGCATTCATCCAATGCAAAGGTCCATTTCATTTCTTAAATAAGATATTTGAAATAGCTATATGCAGAAGTATTTTAATTTTTAGTTAAATTATTGAAATAGTTTAAAATATAACTTCAGAAATGTTCGAATAGTCTCTTTCTTTGTTTTCGTTTTGTTTTGTTTTTGTCGTTGACTTGTTACCTAATGGCGATAGACCTTTCTGCTCATTGCCAAGGGCCCGATTGTTTCTTGCTTATCAATATATCTTCTTAAGCTCTTAATTCTTGTAGTCTTTAGTGTAACCATCAACCTCTATCATGCCAAAATCTCCTTTTCTCTACATGAGACACACTTCTCATTTGATAGGAATGGTCTTCTCGCCAGTTAAGGAAATTGGTTTACCACTTGTTCCATATAGGAAGATTGTGGTACCGTCTTAGAGGAGACAATGCACCTAGTCAATGAAGAACATGAACCACAGAATGAGGAAACCAAACGTGGTCGATTGTATTAATGTTAAAATTTGCTACCTGTTCCTTATTGGGCACTAATGTGGACCATCCAAGTGGGAAGATTATACCTCCCTATTATTAGGTTTTACCATGTGCCTTGTTTTGGATAAAGAACTATGAATAGAAAATTTTAGACTGAAATCTAAAAATTGTTTCTTACTGTGGAATAATTTTACCCATAACGAATTTTTAAGGTTTAGAATTATATGCTGTGCCCAACTTCAAATTATATTACAAAGTGACCGTATCAAAACAGTATGGTATTGGTAGAAAAATAGACACTCAGACTAGTGAAATAGAATTGAAAGTTCAGAAGTAAACCCCCATTTATATGGGCAAATAAGTTTTGACAAAGGAGTCAAAAACATACAATGGAGAAAGGAAACCTCTTCAATAAATGGTGCTGGGAAAACTGGAAAGCTACATGTGAAAGAATGAAACTAGGCTATTGTCTATCACCATGCACCAAAATTAACTCAAAATGAATTAAGGACCTGAATATAAGACCTGAAACAATAAATTGCATAGAAGAAAACATGGGTACTAAATTCATGGACCTTGGACTTAAAGAGAATTTTATGAATTTGACCTCAAAGGCAAGGTAAGTAAAAGCAAAGATAAGTGAATGGAACTATATCAAACTAAAAAGCTTCTGCACAGCAAAAGAAATCATCAACAAAGCAAGAAGCAACCATCCAAATGGGAGAATATATTTGTAAATAATGCCTTCGATAAGGGCCCGATATCCAAAATATACAAAGAACTCATACAACTCAATAACAACACAAAACAAATAATCTAATTAAAAAATGGGCAGAGGACCTGAACAGACACTTCTCCCAAGAAGACATACGAATGGCCAACAGACATATGAAAGAATGCTCGACTTCACTAGCTATTAAGGAAATGCAAATCAAAACCACAATGAGATACCACCTCACACCTGTTAGAATAGCTGTCATCAACAAGACAAGTAACAAGACAAGGTCGTGGAGAAAAAGGAACCCTTGTATACTGCTGGTGGTAATGTAAATTGGTATAACCATTATGGAAAATAGCATGGAGTTTCCTCAAAAAACTAAGAATTGAACTCCCATGATCCAGCAATCCTTATACTGGGTATTTACTCAAAAAACTTGAAAACATTTATCAGAAAAGATATATGCATACTGATGTTCATAACAGCATTATTCACAGTGCCTAGGACATGGAAGCAACTGAAGTGTCCTACAGTAGATGATTGGATAAAGAAGATGTGGCACATATATACAATGGAATATTACTCAGCCATAAGAAGAGATGAAATACTGCCATTTGCAACAACATGGATAGAGCTCGAGATAATCATGCTAAGCAAAATAAGCCAGACAGAAAAAGTTGGAAACCACATGATATCACTCATATGTGGGATATAAATCTAGAAGCAACAAACACACATGACAAACAAACAGAGACTCATGGACGTGGACAGTGGACTAGTGGTTACCAGAGGGAATCAGGGGAGGGGGAGTTGGTAGACTGGGTAAAAGGGGTCAAATATGTGGTGATGGAAAGAAATCTAACTATGGGTGGTGAACACACAATGTAATATATATGTGTATATTACTTACTCTTGAAACTTATTGGATTTTGTTGCTCAATGTCACTCCAGTAATTTTTAATAAAAAAATAAAGATATCATAACTTTAAAAAAAGAATTATAGGCTGTGTTTATGGTTTGTTTCCAAAAGCAAGTATAGAAATACAGTTGTTCTGGAAATGTTTAAAATATTCGTATATGTTCATTTATGAAAAATATTTTAAAATATTCGTATATGTTCATTTATGAAAAATATTTATAACATTAGAGATGGCAACTTCTTTAAGAATTTTCCCTAATTCTCCAGTGTCATGTAGATGCTTTCTCTTTTTTCCTTTAGCATTCAATACAAATATGTAAATATTGGTTTGTTTAAGTATCTCATCAACTAGACTATATGCTTCTTGGGAGAAGGGTCTTTGTCATATTTGATTTTAGGCATAGCATCTAGCACAGTACCCAGACCATGAGGGCACTCATAGATGTTGATAAGTAGGCATAAACCGACAATCTCAAAAAGCCAATGTGTCTAATTTGCAGCAAAACCTGACCTGACCTGACCTCATTTGCCAACAAAACCTGATCTGAATGGATACAAAAGTATTTATAGACATTAACCCACAAAGAACGAACATTTATAAATTTGGCTGAAGCAACATTAAACATTTTGTTGTAGGGTGCTGGTCTAAGGCAGCTGGATAATGTTACATGACACATAGTATATGTATTAGATTACCTCTTTAAAGTATCCCAACTTCTGATTTCTAAAACACATCCTGGCTCCCAGAGTTGAAGATAAGAGATCGTGGACTTGTGTCAGCAAATGAACATTTTCTGGACTGTGACCAACCTTTTTCTTCTAAAGTTATGCCATGTATCCTTTCATCCTTTATCAGCTAGATGCCTTCTTGAGTTCTTCATAACCATCTTGAATTAATTTCTAACTTTCAAATGTTGGCAAGGATGTGGAGAAAAAGGACCCCTTGTGTACTGTTGGTGGGATTATAAACTGGTACAGCCACTGTGGAAATCAGTTTGGAGGTTCCTAAAAATATTAAAAATAAAACTTTCATATGACCCAGCATTTCCATTCTTGTATTTATCTGAAAAAAATCCAAAACACAAAATTGAAAAGATATATGCACCCGTATGTTCATTGCAGCATCATTTACAATAGCCAAGATATGGAAGCAACCAAATATCCATTGATTGATGAATGAATAAAGAAAATGTACTACATATAAACATTGGAATATTACTTAACCACAAAAAGAATGAGATCTTACCATTTATGACAACATGGATGGACTTAGAGGGTATTATGCTAAGTGAAATAAGTCAGACAGAGAAAGACAGATACCATATGATTTCACTTATACATGGCAACTACAAAACAAAAGAAGTGAACAAACGAAACAGAAAGAAACTCATAGAAACAGAGAAAAAAATTGGTGGTGACCAGATGGGAGCGGAGTAGGGAGAATGGGTGAAAAATGTGAAAGGGATTAAGATGTACAAATTGCCAGTTATAAAAATAGTCATGGGGATGTAAAGTACAGCATAGGGAATATAGTCATTAATATTGTAATAACTATGTATGGTGTCAGATGGGTACTAGACTTACTGGAGTGATCACTTTGTAAGGTATATAAATGTTTAATCACTATATTATACATGTGAAAGTAATATAATACTGTATGTCAACTGTAATTGAAAAATAAATTTTAAAAAAGAATTTAGCTCCCAATTACATGAAAGGAGCATACTTGCAATTTCAGCATCCATCGTTTGGTAATAATGTGACTTTATTAACATGTAGGTGTAAATGTTGAAGGCTCTTGTTTGTAAAGTCTGCCACACTAGCATTAAGGAGCAAATGTAAATATTAACATACTTTTAATCTAGAGAGTAATTTCACTGGGTGAAAGTGGCTAATCTGGAGGTTTAACAACAAAAAAATTAACAGCGAACAAATATTTGTTTCCAGTGTCTTTATTTATTTATGAGGTAACAATCATCCTGGATTAGGAATTCATCACCAATATAGTATTGCACAAGGGGTAGAAGATCACACACATATACACACAGGCATGGACAAGAATCATGTATTTTACTGGCAAATACAAATGAGACTAGGCATCTCATTTTGTAACTATATGATTTCAAATTTTTTCTAATCTACAAATGGCACTGATAAGTTAATGTTGGCCATGCTTAGATCTATAAAGTTGCTATATTTTCATTATGTATAAAATCTTATTTAATCATTGGTAAAATGGCAATACAAAATACACTAGTTTTAATGCAATCCACGCCATTCATTGCTGTCCAATATGAACTGCTTTATATTCTGATTATGTTGCTGCCATAAAATGAATAAAGAGTAACGGAATTTGATAAAGACAAGAAAACTTTTATTAAACTTTTACAACAGCGAAATAAATTATTCATGCAATTGCATGAATAATGGTATCCATGCTGATTAAATCAGCTAAGAGGAGGCAAAATATTCATGTGCATGGCATGAGTTCCATTTTCAAACAGTTCTGAAATGGAAATGTAATATAAAACAACACAGTAGTCGGTCCCCAAAAATGGAAAGCAAGAAAAAGGTGGAGTACAGTATTAATTCAAAAGAGGAGGAAAAAGTTTAAAGCAGTTGCAGTTGTGAAATCCACTAGCCAGAAGGAATTTTCAAAGACAGAAAAAATAATCCACCACTTCAAAGGAATTTAATGAAAGAGAGAAATAGCAAAGATGACTAGGGCACAAGAGGGACAGATCTAGGGATTAGAGAAGAGAGAGAATGGGTATTTACACAATGAACCATTGCATAGCTTATTCCATTTGGGGCTTGAATAAAATCGGAGTCTCTCCAAATTGAACTGTTGGGCACATGCCAACATTTGGGGATGATCTGAGAGAGGAGCTACTGCTGGTAATAAATAAGGTGACTTCCAGATCTCCTCTGCCACCTGCTTTAAGATTTGTGACTATCACTTGTCCTGTCATCAAAATATTCACAAAAAGAAAGTGTCAGAGTTCATATTTCTTCCCTTTCACATCACTGAGCACATGAAAAGGAGGAGAAAACCCTTGCTACCCACAGAATTCCGAAGAGCTGAGTGCTGCAGAATACATTGAAAAAATAGGAGGACAGGAAAAATAGCTCAGACTTGAGCCTCACAGAGAAGTGGGGAGGGAAAAAAGGGCATATGGGGGAAGGAGAATGCCCAAATGGTGGAATTCCTTACCAGCCATGCACAAATCCACCTTCGGAAAAATTCTTCATCACAGGCAGGATGCTTTTCACTATTAGGCAGTTCCTCTGATTAGAGCAATGGCATCTGGGACAATATGTAGGGACAACTGGAGACCACTCATGTCTGTAGGACTCAAGCTGACATTCAGCCAGCTGGCACCACGCCTTCCTGCCTACTCACTGCCCTGCCCATTCGAAGTGGTTTGTTTGTCTGTTCCACTTGGTCAGTGCTGATGCCTTGTTACAAGCTTGCTGCCATTTTCACCTCTGTTCGTAATCCAAGTGGTTGAGAGCACCCTGGTGAATTCTCTCACCACTCAGGGGAACACTTCCTTTCCTCTCTCTGTTCCCTCTCTGTCCTTCCTGTCTCTTCTGTACTAGACATGTGGCTTCCCTGAAGTGTCTGCGGGTCTTTGAGGCTTTTTGGTCTAGGGAGCCTTTTATTAGGTCTAGGAGTAAGGACAGAAAGGTTATGGGACCCTTACTGGCACCCTTTGCTCCTCAGGAGAAACACTATCACATACACCAATTTTAGTCTTACCTTCAACTTTTTTGAGAAAAGACATCTGTCTGTTAATCCCAGTGCCTCTAGTTTCTCCACTTTTTCAAGGCCTCCTTCTTTCTTTGGACAGTCAAAAACAAAACAAAACAAAACAAAACAAAACAAAACAAAACAAAACAAACAAACAAAAAACAACCAGCTGAGTTCCCAGCCTGCCTGACTGAAGGAAATCCAGGCTGTTCTCATGCATTTCTGAGCATCCCTAGTGAGGCTTTCTATGCCGCGTAAAGCTATTCCAGCTTCTGCTGGTCACTTCTTACGAGGGACCACTGCTCCAAAGACATGCCCTACCAATTATCTCATTATTCTTTTCCAGGCCACTGCCACTATCCCTCTATTCCCCAAACCCAAAGATATCATGTTTGACAGAATTAATGAAACTCTATAGGGTACAAGAGAGGATTTATAATATAGGATGGGAAATTCTTTTAAAACATCACTGTCAGAGTCTATATACTACCTTTCAAAGATCCCTTTGGTTTCTCTTTCTTCTTGCCCCTGATAGCTGCCACATGTGGTGCCTTGATCTATAGTTACTTTCTAATGGCCTCTCCTCCTAAAACATAGAGCCTCAACTTCCTATCTCTGGGCCTATAGGAGGAAGCACAAAACATTATTGAATATCATAATATCCAGGCAGTGTCATGCTACCAGCCAAGAAGGCAATCAATACTTTATATATATAAATAGAATATAGTATGCGTAAGTTCTATTATAAACTATGGGCATTTGAATGTTTTTCTAGTCAGGGCTTCCCTAAGAACAATCGTTAGGTAAATCTGTTACCTGTACGTGATTAAAAAGGCTCAGCAAAGTGGTTTCTCTCACACAAAGCAAGAGTTTGTATCAAAGACAAATTTCAGCTGGACCTTTAAAGCTACTGGAAGTGGGTTTTTCATTGATGCTGCTGCTGGAGAGAATATGAGAAAATCTCTACTAAATAAATATAATGTTGAAACAGAGACTTATTTAAAGACTAGTGATCCCATTTCTCTTCATATACTAAATTCTGCTGCCACTAGTGGTGGCTCTGGTATATAATGATGCTGATTCTACAAAAGAAGAATGATCTTTCCCAAATCATAAAGCCGGATTAGGCTTTATTCTCACATAGGATAATGTTGTACCTAGTGAATATGACACAACTAAACCATCAACAATATTTCTTAAATCTTTTATGTGCTAGGCATTGGAATCAGTGTTCAGGATGAAAAGATGATTAAATTGTGGCTCCTGCCCTTAAACTGCTTCTGTCAATAGGAGAAATGGATTTATAAGTACGTAGTGCTTTATACACAGTAGTAAAAATATATTTAGGGTACAATGAGTGCATGCAATTCTGGAAGAGACAAGGAAAAAAGAGGAAGAAAGTTTTCCACCGACTAGGTCATATTTGAGTTGAATCTTGATGATGTGTGTTGTTTTCTAGGCAGACAAAGTTCGGAGTGGTGGTGGTGAATTTTCAGATGTGTGTGGAGTGAAGAGTGTGACAAAGGATGCATGCAAGCCCTTGCCTAATTTTGTCAGACAACTTTCCTTACCACATTACCGGGACTCTTTCGCATTGCAACTATTACTATTTCAAAAACAATATAAGATATAAGAGATGATACCTCATTAAAACCAAACAGAATTGTAATGACACGTTCCTACAGCAGATGAAGTGATTCCTCCATTTTTCGATACCCGTAGCCAACTCTTTACTGTATTCTACACACTACTCTCTCTAAATGCTAATGATAAAAACATCAAATTCATGACCAAGGTGGGGGAAAATGGAGACAGGGTAATTATGTTAGTGATAGATCTATATTTACTCAGGAAAGGCATGACAGGACTAAATTATGAGTCCTGTCTGTCAAACTGCACAATATATATAGTCAAGTTGCAGATCTCAAAATTTATAACGTGCTGTTTTTATATGTGAACTGTTGTTCATAGAAGGGAAAATTTTAAGAGTCCATCCCAGTATAAATTTATAACTGCTATACAGTTTGAAACATATTTCCATCAGGTAAACAAAATTTATGAAGAAAACTAGTTGAAAAATGTTTAATGTATTAAAGTTCAAATGTTCCTTGTTCTATCGTAGAAGGCTGCAGAAAATTCTGGAATTTGGGCAGGAAAAGACTGTATTTTCCACTTCACGGTAGTATGTTAGTTTCTCCTATTCCTATCATGTTTTCTATGACACGGAGATCTGTTAGGGGATATGATCATGGAAGGAATAAGTATTGCCAAGAAAACTCAACTATTTATAAGCTGGATTTTCTGAGTGCCTATTTCTCTGCAGTGAGCATATGTTTAGGGGAGAAGACACCTACACCTAATTTTGATCATGGTAGAAAATTGTGGAAAGCAGTAAAGAAAGGGGTTGCCTCCTTTACAATTAACCAACAACAATATATTGAGTACCTTTACTCTCACAGTACTTCTCTAGGTCCTCTGAGAAATGAAAGAAGAAACGCTAGTCAAAGGATGGATTATTATTCTGTCCAAATCACTTCAAATGGGTTTCTAAGTCTTTTAGGAAAAATTAAAGGCAAGAAAGCCCTGCATAGTTCATGCCCCAATCTCTGTATCTCTTTGTACTCCTCCCCTGGCTCACCCGACTCAGCCATACTGGACCCTTTGCTTTCCTTGAACGTGGCATTCTTCTACTACACGTCTATGGCACTTGCTGGTCTCTCCATCTTCAAGATCTTCAGCATGTATCCTCATGGGTCATTCCTTTAGTTTCTATTTCTAATGTCGTCTTCTTAGTGAGGCATCACCATCACTGCCTTTAAAATTTTAATACAATATTCCTACCCCACCACTCTGCACTTTCTCTATCTCCTGCTTACAATTTCTTCAGTGTCCTTTTCAGAAAATTAAAAAAAAAATTTAAATTTTTTTGATTATAGTTGACATACAATATTATATTAGTTTCAGGTGTACAACACTGCGATTAGACATTTATATAACTTATGAAGTGATCACCTTGATAAATCCAGAACCCACCTTCATTGTCCTTCTTATTCTCTGTCATACTATTGTACTGTTTTGTTTATTGACTCTCCCTAGAATGTAAGACAGGATATTTCTCTCCCCACTGCTGTATGAAAGCAGAGCCTAAAACCTGTCACATAGTAGGACCTCAATAAATTGTTTATTCAATGGATAAATTTAGCTTCTGCTCTCAAGATGTGTGGTGTAAGGCCTAAAATTAAGGCTTGATATCATATGCTGCCTTGACATCTGGTAAAATTGGGAGGACCTCAAATGGCCTACACACAAGTTTCCCTCTCCAATATTCTCCAGTACATAAGGTCCCTGTGGTCAAACAATCTTCCAAGTTAAACAAAGTGAGTAGCAGGTTTTAGTTCCTTGCCAGCCTGTGGAATTATTCAAACAAGCCAATCACATCCTCCTGTGGGAATGGTAGAGGGCACTCACATCCTCTTGATACTAGAGTCTGCCTCTCACAGCCCTGGCTGTTAAGTCTGTTAACTCTGTTTTCAGATGCAGCCCCTGTGTGGCCTTATATGGCATGGTGTCCTCCTCCTCTGGACTGTGCCTATATGTCACTAAGAAATTGCTGTTGAGGGCATCTATCCAGTGTCAGGTGCGGTGCACTGGGCCATCCTTATTTCCCTAGGTTAGGGCAGGAATCCCTCCTCACCAACAGGGTATATAGGAGGCAATTAAAATAGAGTTGTAGCAAGACAAGACGTCTATAAGAATTAATAATGTAATCGAGAGTGCCTAAGAAAGTGGCAAATTAGGTGATATTAAGTAAAAGAAGTACTGTGGGGGTTCAGAAACATTTGTACATCTAAGTAATTTCCATTTAGTAAACCAAATCTTTTATGAAAAACTATAACAAAGACTTTGAAATTGGAGTAAAGAAGACTAGCAGTGTCCTATTTAGTGTACTCTTCTGGTTTAGCTCTTTCTTCTATTGTCTCTGAGCTATTTTACAAATCTGTAAATTCCAGAAAACTGGTACTGATGCAAATGACCCTTGTCCATAGAAATAAAATAATTGTTCCTGGTAAAATGCCATTGACTATTACCCTGAGGATAGACCCACTTTGCATCTATTTGTAATTTTACTTCGAAATTTCTTTATATATATCTATATACATCCATAAAAGGTTCTTAAAATTCTCCTTTAAACCAGTTGTAACATTTTATTGTTTTCTTTATTAATTGATGGGTTAAATAAAATCTGTGACGTGTTCATTTTGTTTGTATGAGAGACATAATTTTATCCTTTAAAAAATTATTTCTTAACAATGTTATTTTTACTAAAACATGAAAAATGGCTTATATTATCTGATCTTAATTCTTATTGTAAGCCATTTTAAATTTGATCTTTTAATAAGATAAATTATAATAAAATCAGGCATATGAGATTATGACTACATCTACCTGAAAGCGAACATCTGGAGGAAACATGAATATTTCAGGCAGCCAAAATTCAGATACTTAGCTCTGAGTAGATAAAACATCTGGATTTTGTGAATTGACTAATTTCCATCCATCTCTCTTACTTTAGCTTTATTCAGACACAACCTTTGTTCTGACTCCCATACCTTTCTCTAGCACTACACAAACTATCTGTTGTGTAGAAAGATTTTTTTCTACCTTTTCTACTCTTCCACATGACAATAGATTCTATTTTTGCTTAATTATTACTTAAACCATTGTTTGAGGCCATCAATAAGAACAAAGAAAAGATAATAAGACTTGTTTATATTTGGTATACCTGAGAAGTAATTTTATTCTGGTCTTTTGCTAGGTAATTATAGGAAGATCATTTCATTTATTTGTATAATTTTGTGTGTTCTCTTCCTGGGAGAGCTGTTTGTGCTAAATATTCCACAATACAACACATTTACAAACAAAAAATTATATCTGTCCACTTTGTATTCAGCGCACATTCTTGTAAAGAGAAAAACAAGGAGGAAAAACATTGAGGACTCATTACATGCTTTAAAAAGTACCTAGATACATCATACAAACACAATGCCAGGACTAGAGAGGAAGGTAACAGAGCCAAAAATATACCTGGACTTGAAAGTACAATATAGCATTCACTTCAGTACCTTGAATAGTGATTCTGAGTAGCCAAAGCAAAATTGTGAAATCAATGACTTTCATTTTTATTTTTTATTATAGATTTACCACTTGGCAACTCTTACAACAGCCACAACAACAAAATACCAAAAAGTGTAGAAAGAACTAGTGCAGTGGGTTGTCCCAGTTTATATTCAGTTCCAGTTTATATTCAGTTTTGTCAATTTGACCTTCACAGGTCTGTAATTACTGTAATCACAGCCTGATGAACGTGCTAACAATCAACGCATCCCAATTTGAACAGTTCAACAATAGCCCTTTTAATAGGGGTAAAACCATGCCAGAAAGACTGGCTGCTTTACTTCCAGATCTCTCTGAAGACACTGGATAATAGGGAACAGGTATCAAACAATTCACCTCTTAGAAAACAGGCTGTGCAAAGAATGAGCCCAACTCTGTTACTGAGAGAACCACTATGTGACTGAAAAGAGGATTTCCAGCACCCTTTTGTGATTCTGGTTCTTCCTAATGTTGCCTGATGATGTGGACCAAATATTATTTACTTTTAAGAACTGCGCTTTGAATATCCAATGGTGCCCTTGACATTTTCAAAAGTCAAAAAGAATTAATAAAATAGGTAAATGTGAATTAGTAAAATAGCCCCAAATGCATTCCTGGTATCAGGGACTTCTCCCCGAGTTATAGGAAGAATCGTACTGACTTACAAGCACATTGACTTCATCTCGCATTACCTTTTTTGGTGTTTACTTAAATTAATTGCCACAGACTTAATGTAAATTATCTATGAGATCTCTCTTAATACCATGTGTACCAAAATAGATATTTATAAAATTCTGACTGAGATTGGAATAGTCTTTGGTAGTGGAACAAAATTCGTGGTTCATGTTTTGTGGTTGTTTTGTATTTGCTAATTTGTTCTTATATGAATTCCAATCTATAAATTTGTACTCGTATAATTCTAGAATGTCAAGGCTCAAAGAAAATTAGAAAATATCTAGCCTATATCTTTAATTTTTTCTTTTCTTTTCTTTTTTCTTTTTTTGCCAAAGAACTCTTTAGATAAGTCAGATCAGTATGTAAAATCAGATAAAAGCAGAGCTTCTCTGAACCCAGATACCCAGAATCCCACCTGCCGAGCGTCTCTTTTGTCAACTGTCTCTAGCTCGCATCACAGCAGAACTCCAAAGCTCCATGGAACAGAGTTTGAAAACCTGTGATTTAATTCAAGGTTCCAAAGCCTACAGAGAGAAAGTGACTTAGCCAAGGTCATTCCTTACTCCTGGAGTTGCCTTTCTCTGACCAGCTGAGTCAACCACAAATAAACACTAAAAATATTCTGGTAAGCAATTACTAATTTCTCTGTTACTTTCCCCCGCACTGTTTCCCCCTGGCTATTATACTCCAAAAGATAATCAAATACTTTCCCAGTGACTTTGGTTCTAGTGGCAGCTGGACTAGTAAAATCAGCAAGCAGTGTGAGCTAGTGTCCACCTTCCGGAATCAGCCATGGTTAGAAAAGAAAGAGGATGCTCACAGGATTGATGACACTAAAAACGAGATCCAGTTTTCACTGAGGGTACCCAGTGCACACATACTGGGACACATGTCCAGGTTGAGAAATAACCTTCCCCAAGCCTGGTCCCTCTAACTGCCAAAGTGCAGTGTGTGCTGGGCAAATGAGAACATTGCAAACTCCATATCTCCACTGTCATCATCAAAGGTTATGGGCAGCTCAGATTAAACAATCTCATGAGCACTGAAGAAAGTGGCACGAGAGTGAATTCGCTGAAGATCCTTACACTTTTATTAGGATTCGTCTCTTATTTACTATCAAGGAAGATAATGGTTGGGGCCCCCTCAAACATGAAGATTCTATGTCAGACCACTTCTGAGTCAAGGGAGCCATTAAACTACGACAGGATCAGAGTAAACTGAGTGTCAAATATCAGAATGGCAAGTAGATGTAGAGGAAAGAAGCAAATCTAATATTTATTGAGCATCTACTATGTAACATTTACTCTGCTGGGTCCTCTCCTTACACACACTTTAGGAGTCTATAGCCCAATATCAGTCACTGTTAGTTCTAGGGCACATAGGGTCACTGAGGAAGGGCTCCCCAACTCCCTTGGTCCTGGGTCTGTCTGGCAACATTCACTGCAGTCACTTCTCAGAACTGTGGTCCTAAGGAGTTGAGTAATGTTAGTGATTTAGAGATTCAGAGGCTGTAAGGACAAATACGGATTTCCTAGGACAACCTTGTCCACAGTCCTAAGGAACATTGCAATTTAATTAAAGGTAAAAGAGTATGACACCTTAAGGTCCCAGCTTGCTATTATATTGTTTAATAAGTTACTACCATTTAACCTTTGAGGACTAAACAGAATATGCAATTTCTAAGCCAAATATAGCATTTTTTTTTTTTTTTAGGATGAGTGCGTCAAGATAAATTGGTAATTGGAAAGAATGAAAGCTTCATTGCTGCAAGGAGTTACAAAACAATTAAATTATATTACTTACTCTGAGTAAATAACAGATTTCAGTTATCAAACAAATCTTTCTATAATATCTAGTATCCATGTATCCAAGGGTAGCAAATAGTTATGAATACTGTATGTAATGTTCTAACTTCTGATATTCTAAAGTCCTTATATTAATTACTAATTAGGACTGCTCTGTATATATACATTTTCTCAGAGTGGTGGAAAAGTGGCACAAGGAAAATTGATGTACAAAGTGAAGAAGGAAAATTTAAATACAAAGCAATTTCACTAATAAAATGCTCAAGCAGTCTAGAGTAATTTGGGTGCTTGGTGAATCATTGCTTAGCAATTCATGAACACTGTGGGTGCTTGGAATTCAATTCCATTGTCCTCTATCTGAATTGCTTTGAAAAAAGGTCACATGAGAAGGAAAGGAAGTTTTGACTTTCACATGCCTGTTATTGCTAAGGAAACCACTTCCTCAGTATTCACGTATTCAGCATGTCTCCAGTTTTGGCTTCCATACAAATTACAACTCGGTACTGCATTAAGAAACAAACAAGGGTGGAAGATATTTTAAAAACTCAAATCAACTATGACATGTTCACAGAACAAAAAGAGGAGCCTTTTCAGATGCCCTTTCTTTTCTGAAATACTCTTGGTATGCCTGGATGGAGCCTCTAAGAGCTAACAGGATGTCTGAGATGTGAGGGAAGTGGCCTGTGATCTGCCAGTAAACAAATGAGAAGCTAATAGGGCTTTGTTGTATTTTCTGATTGGCAATGGCTCTGAACTATCTCCTACTTGTAGTTGCGGACAAAGGAACAGGAGATGGATTACCATGTTCTAGGACTGAGTGTTCCTTTCCAATTCAAATTGCAATAAGAAATAAAAATAGTTAGTCTTTTAGTGCGTAGATTATATAACTTGTCTCCTCTGTTTTCCTTGTTTTATTTGTCTGTTTTGGTTTAAATATTATCTTTTAAGAAGAAAGAAGAATAAAATAAAGGGATCCTTGAGAATGACAGGCACCGTCATGGGCCTTATTGCAAATATAGCTGAATTCGAAATGTCTATTTTTGCTTAATAGCATCTTAACTATTTGGCGGTTTCTTTGCTTTTATGTGCATTTCTATTTTCAACCCGAGTAGAAAGATCCAATGTAAACTTGCTCTTTATCAATTGTAGAAACCCAACTATATTTAATTCTCCCTGCTGCTGAGAATAATAATTGGGACCCAGAAGATCACAAATCTGAGAAATCTGGGGCCCATCTGTTTGAATATTCTGATTCTCTCTCCCAGAACCAGGATTTATGGTTCATCTTCTGCCTTTTAGTTCTTAACTTTGTTCCTGAATCATAGGTTCAGAACTAAACTGCTCTGTTATTAACAACAATCTGCAAACAGCTACTCTATAGTGAACTTATAATAGAAAAGCACTCATTTGATATTACATGGTGGCAACTATGAAAGGGGCAATTCTTAGTTATAATAAAACTGAAGGCATAGTGTTAGTTGAGCATTTGAGAAATTTTATAACAACAAACAATAGGATTAATATCAAATGGTACCTTAAACATTTAAAATACATTGCTTTACAGACAGTAAAATGGTAGCTACCAGGAGATGGGGGCGCCGAGAGAATGGGAGAGATATTGTTTAAGGCTACACACTTGCAACTAGTAGATAAATAACTCCCGGTGACCTAATACGCAGTGCAGTGATTATAGACAACAAAACT
Organism: Pteropus alecto; assembly: GCF_000325575.1. Classification (NCBI taxonomy): domain Eukaryota; kingdom Metazoa; phylum Chordata; class Mammalia; order Chiroptera; family Pteropodidae; genus Pteropus; species Pteropus alecto. The sequence goes on along the minus strand of NW_006494614.1, from coordinate 22,152,263 downwards.
GTATGGTAAACATTAAATGTATCATAAACATTAAACCTACGAAGAGGCTAGATCTTAATTGTTCCAACACTAGAAGAAATAATAATTATGTGACACAATAGAAGTATTAACTAATGCTACAATGGCAATCATATTGCAATATATATGTACCAAATCAATATGTTGTATATCTTAAACATATATAATGTTGTATGTCAAATATATTTCATTAAAAAATCTGGAAAAAATGCATTGCTTTAGAAATTATGGATTTAATTTTTATTTTTAGTATATAAGAAAGCTAAATATTTTTAAATTGACAGAGAAAATACAAAAAATGCTTATTTACTTCATCTATGCACAATACCCAGAAATTGTTCTAAAGCACTCTATTTCTGGGTTAACACTACAAAAAAAAAAAATGTAAATACTATAGTATGCTTTGGTTTCAAAAAGAACTGGGATGATGATAATGATAACAATAACAACAACAAACAGCAACAATAATAATGGTAGAAATAGCTAAAATATATTGAGAATTTAATAAATACCAGTCACTGGGGTAAGCATTTTATATGTATTATCTCAGTTAATCTTCACTACAACCTTGTGAGATTGAACTGTTAATATCCTTGGTCTTCACATGAAGAGCTGAGACTCAGAGACAAAGTAAATGCTTAAGTTCACATATTTAGTAAGCAGCAGGGCTAAGATTTGAAAGCTAGTAGTCTCTCCCCAGAATCTGAGCTCTTAACCACTATAGCAGATGTCTGTAGAAAGAAAGACTTTGACATAGATGATTTGAGATGCCAAAAAGCTAAAGTAAGGAAAAAACTCTGCCTCTTTTTGTGCTAGCATGTGCATATGTATAACTTGTGTATGACCCTTTGGAACTTAAAGTGGCAGATAATACTGCGCTCTGGATGGGGGAGTCGGGATGGTCATCCTCAGCATCAATCGTCCAGGAAAGAGGAGATTTTGTAGAAGAAAAAGAGGGAAATTTGGGCAGCAGACTAGACGAGAGCAGAAGTCTTGGGGTGGGTATTTGGGTAGTGAGTATGCTAAGATACTCTCACTATCCCCACCATCCTTGTCTCCTGGGGATGGACTAGGAATTTAAAAGAGATCCTTGTGGTGGACAGTAGGATGAGGAAGACAAATTATGCTTGTTAAACTGGAAAATCAAGTTTCATGCCTTGCCCTCCACATATTTCCTTTAGTAAAGTTACATTTAAATACCCACTCTGTCAAAGAGATTCTCTAAAGATACTGCCGGGAAGGGTCAAGAGGACTTGTTTTGTCGAAGTAATTCTAAGTCCAAGATGGAGTTGCTTCTACCATGCTTGCCAAGTCAGCAAAACAAACCTAGATAACTTTCATGTCCCTGTAAATACTCTGCTTAGTCAGAAATGCATTCAATCCAGTCAGCTAATCCCAAGAATGCCAAGCAAATTCTGGGCCTTCTCACTCCAAACAAGGTTTACTACGTGGCCCCAGTCAATTGAATACTTTTTATTTTTTCTCTTTATTGTTCTTTATTCTTTCTCCTGTAAAAGCTTCCTGCCTTCTATCCCATTTTGCTGAGAGGAGACTAGCCGCTTCATGAAGTGTTAAATAAAGTTTGCTCGTCTCACCTAAATTGTCTTATGAGATCATTTCTAATGGTTTGGATTTACTGTTAAAGGAAAATAGGATTTCTCCTGCCTTCTTGTTCTTTGGGTTAAAGGGTAAGATTTTACCAAAGGAAGAGGCGAGTCTAGTGGGAAGACTAAAACTTCAAGGTCAGATCACCTCACGCCATGAAGAGATCCCCCTCTCATTGCCAAAATTAGGGAAATCAGCCCATCTTCCCTTCCCTTCCCTTCCCTTCCCTTGCCTTCCCTTCCCTTCCCTTCCCTTCCCTTCCCTTCCCTTCCCTTCCCTTCCCTTCCCTTCCCTTCCCTTCCCTTCCCTTCCCTTCCCTTCCCTTCCCTTCCCTTCCCTTCCCTTCCCTTCCCTTCCCTTCCCTTCCCTTCCCTTCCCTTCCCTTCCCTTCCCTTCCCTTCCCTTCCCTTCCCTTCCCTTCCCTTCCCTTCCCTTCCCTTCCCTTCCCTTCCCTTCCCTTCCCTTCCCTTCCCTTCCCTTCCCTTCCCTTCCCTTCCCTTCCCTTCCCTTCCCTTCCCTTCCCTTCCCTTCCCTTCCCTTCCCTTCCCTTCCCTTCCCTTCCCTTCCCTTCCCTTCCCTTCCCTTCCCTTCCCTTCCCTTCCCTTCCCTTCCCTTCCCTTCCCTTCCCTTCCCTTCCCTTCCCTTCCCTTCCCTTCCCTTCCCTTCCCTTCCCTTCCCTTCCCTTCCCTTCCCTTCCCTTCCCTTCCCTTCCCTTCCCTTCCCTTCCCTTCCCTTCCCTTCCCTTCCCTTCCCTTCCCTTCCCTTCCCTTCCCTTCCCTTCCCTTCCCTTCCCTTCCCTTCCCTTCCCTTCCCTTCCCTTCCCTTCCCTTCCCTTCCCTTCCCTTCCCTTCCCTTCCCTTCCCTTCCCTTCCCTTCCCTTCCCTTGCCTTCCCTTCCCTTGCCTTGCCTTTCCTGTTCTCTCCTCTTCTCTCTTTTCCTTTCCTTTGCTTTCCTTCCTTTCTTTTCCCCTTCTACCTCCCTCCCTCCTTCCCTCTTTCTCTCCCTCCTTCCCTTTCCTCCTTCCCTCTCTTCCTTCCCCTCTTTCGCCCTCTCATCCCTCTTCCTTTTTTTTTTTTTTAAGATGGAGGCAGTCTTCTCACAGTATCTCAAAAATATTTCCCCTACTAGTTCTGCAATTCTCAAAGCACTCACAGTCCTAGGTTAAGGCATTAAAGGCCACAGTTAAATACAAATGCTATCAAAGCACTTGACGTCTAGCCCAGCTTAGATAAAAGCGTCGACCTCCACCCTGGTGCTGAAACCTAACTCTTAATAGTTATTCATGATTCTCTCATCCCTTCATTCGGTTTAGCATTAAGAAATGTCAAATCCACATTAAAATATCTTGAACCTGCCCTCTTCTTTCTATTCCCATGAGTTCTCACCTGGACTGCTGCACTGCCCTCCTAATCCATCCAGCCGCTTCCATACTTGACTCCTTTTAATTTATTCTTTATATCAGTTAGAGTGAGCTTTTTGCAATTTAATAAGAGTACTTCAATCCTCTGATTAAAATCCTCTATTGACTTCCCATTGTGTTTAGAATAACTCAAAAACCCCTACCCTGACTTATAAAGTCATAGATGATCTGAATCTGCCTATTCTGCAAAAGGCTTGTCTCTTTACCTGTCCCTGTGATCTTTTGACCCTTCTTCAAATATGCTAAGCTCTTTCTTGCAGTAGGGCCTCTGCCCACAATGCTCTCTCTCTCTTTTTTATTTGTCTCCCCATGGCTAGCTCCTTGTTATTCAGATATTATTTTCAATATCACCTTTTCAGAGAAGACTTCTCCAACCTCACCGTTAAAGTGGTTGATACGTCATTGCTGGTTGCCTGCTGCTAGAGGTAGGCTTCATGAAAGCAGGGGCCTTATGTTTCTTGTTCATCGTATTATACCCAAGGCCTAGAAATGTGCTGACACAGTAGAGGATCTCACTGAATCCTGATGAAAGGAGAAACAAACATTTGTTATCAGCTGTTATTATTCAGTTCAATTCAGATTGTATACAACCACTAAGCAGAAGCTCTGCAAAAGCACAAGATAAAGACATTTTTCCCTGGTTATGGGAGGAATGGGGGGTAGAGATAATTGAATCAGATTCCATTGGTTTTACAATTAACATGGCCCTACAGAATGACAATGGGGGATATTAATAATGAGGATTCTAAAATTTTTGTTTCCACCTTATCATTTACTATACCATAGTCTAAACTGCAGCTGTTAATTCACTGTCTACATCTATCAGTCAGAACTGGCTGGGTTAGGGTGGGGTAAAAACAGACAACCCCCAAATCTCTCAGTGACTTAATTGCAATTTATTTCTTGCTCATGATACACATTCATCACTTCTGCTTACTGTAGGGCCTCAGCGACTAAATAAGATAGCGGAGTCACCATCTTGCT
>NW_006494614.1:22104943-22148211 GCF_000325575.1 Pteropus alecto | reverse complement strand
ATGGATTACATACCAGTTCTTAAGGTTGCCATCCAGAAGTGACACATATCATGTTGCTCACATTTTACTCATCAGAAGAGGTCATGTCATCATCTAAATTCAACTGGGTGGAGAAGTGCAAAGAGAATCAGAACAGAACTAATGTCTACCACTGGCCATCAGAAAGGGAACAAAAAGGAGACACAAAGTAATCGCTGATCCATAGAAACTATAAGAACCTGCTGGGCAAACATGATGGCCCATGGGTGATGGAAATATGGCTTGATTAGGCCCAAATTCTTCAACTAGGAAGTGAAGAGCAGCTTTCCTACATCTCATCAGTGGAAGACTGAGGGCTCCAGGATTATTTTAAATCTTGAACATTCACTTCCTCATTCAAAGCCATGCTTTCTTTGGCAGTATATCTCTATGAAAGATTTAGTAAAATTCTGTTTTCCCCCATCAAATACACTCGCTTTTCTGCCTTGTTCCATGCCTCAGGAGATGACCTCAATGGAATGCATTATCTAAACTCCCTTACCCTCTGGGTTTTTTGTCGATTTGGTGAATGGAAAGCACCATGTCTTTGTCTGTTCAGGCTGCTATAACAAAATACTGGACTGAGTACCTTATAAAAACAGAAATTTCTTGCTCACAGTTCTGGAAAAAAGATGTCCAAGATCAGTGTCTCAGCATGGCTGTGTGAAAGCCCTCTTCTGGGTCACAGACTTCTTGCTATATTTTTGCGTTTTTCATTCCGCAGTGCCATGGCTTTGTGGCAGAAGGGGCTAGGAGCTCTGCACAGCCTCTTTTATGAGCACTGATCTCACTCATGAGAGTTCTACCCTAACGACTTAAGCACCTTCCAAAGGCCCCATCTACTAAGACCATCACCTTTTGGGGTTAGGATTTCAAAATATAAATTTGGAGGAAGACGCAAACATTCAGACCATAGCACACAGGTAGGAAATTGGAAGGCAGAACTTAAGAGAGAGAGGTTGGAGTATTTATCCCTATCCTGAGACTCTCTTCCTCGTCCTTGCTGCAATCTTTGCAGTGGCTACCTTCCTCTGTGGCCTTAGGTCCTGTTTTGAGCCCTTTCTTCCATGCCTCCAGAACTTACCAGAATCCTGTCACACTGTGCCCTTTCTCTGTCCTTCAGGCCTAGGAATAGTAGAGGTTTCCTAACGTTGCTAGTCCCTGAGTAACTCATCCTCCTTAATTGATACTTTAACTTTGACATGCTACTATAAACTGCCTCTTTATTAAATTCCCTTCAGTTTTTTGTGTGTGTCATCTGCTGCCTGCCAAGCTGACTAACACAGCTTATCTATTGGATTCCAAACAGCCTTATGTCTCCATAGCCACTTGCAGTTCTATACTTGACATAGTTCTTAGATTTGCCATGTTTCTTTGCTTTCTCACTTCCCTGCCTCTCTCTTTCTCTTAACTTTTAGGACTCTGAGCTCTGTAATTGCTAGTTCAGTTGAAAACATTTACAGGTTTTTCATTCAGCAGTGCCATGGTTTTGTTTTAGTTTGCTAGGGCTGCCATAACAATGTACCTAAGGCTGGGTTACTTAAACAACAGAACTTTATTTTCTCATGGTTCTGGAGTCTTGAAGTCCAAGATCAAGGTGTCATTTTGGTTTCTACTGAGGCAACTCTCCCCTTCTCACTATGTCCTCACATGGCCTTTTCTCTGTGTGCCTGTGTCCTTGGTGTCTCTCTTTCTTTCAAAGACACCAGTTTTATTGAATCAGAGTCCCATTCTAATGGCCTCATTTTAGCCCAATCTCCATCTTAAAGGTCCTATCTCAAAATAAGATTATATTCTGAGGTACTGGGAGTTAGGATTTCAACATATGAAGGGGAGAGGCACAATTCAGCCCGTAACATCTCTAATTTAACTATTGTCACAAGGCAAGATTCCAATTGGCCTTTGTGCATCAAAGCCTTTTGTTTTATTTTTTATCTGGCGAAGAGAGGAATTTGCCTCTTGCAACCCGGAAGTTTCCCAAATTATTAGATACTTCTTTTTTTTGTTTTTTTAATTGGTGTTTGCACACCTCTTAATTCTTTTTGGGTTCATTTTTTCTATGATGCCTTGTAAAATACAGCCAAATAGTAGTAATCAATACATGCTGCTAACATCGTTTTCTAATATTTTTTCTCTAGAGCTGCATTTTCCACCTTCCACATTATCACAGGCAACAGTTTTATCAAATGTTTGGTAAAATATTCATAAATATGGATGACCATTATTCTAGTCTCCAATGGTTGTTTGCTCACAGTCCACTGCCCAGCCCTTAGCCACTGACACATATTTAAAGTTTATTTTCTATGGTAGCATTCCATGTCTAAGTACCAATTTTGGTATTATTCAAGATAAGCTAGAGTTTCTGCAATGAAAATAGACATTCATTTCTTGCTTGTGCTACATTTCTACCAAGTTTACAATGAGCCTCTGGTAGTCACTCAGGGACCCAAACTGATGGAGCAGCCACTATTTTGAACATGCCCTCTTGCCATGCCAGAAGGATAGAAGAACCATTGCCTATTAAATCTTCTCTTCGTGTATGACACATATCACCTTTTTTTATAAATAGTTCATGGACCAAAGTGAGTGACACAGGTACTTTTAACTTTAAGGGGACTCACTGGAAACTACTATCCTATCCTGTGCTTGGGAAGAGAATCAGAAATTTTTGGAATAGCATTAATGATTACTACATAGCATCAATCCTTAATAGTTGGTATTTAGTTCTGGAAATTAAGAAAATAATTGGGGAAAAACAAAAATTTAGGATAATCTGTGGCACAAATCATAGGCCCATAATATTTTTGTTTTCCAACACTGTGCCACTATTTCTCTCTCTACACACACACACACAGACACACATTCTCCCTCTCTCTCTCTCACCAAACCAACCATCTCTTTCACTAATGCCATAGAATTGCATATTCACCTTTAAGTATGGCTGTTGTGTGTCATTTGGTAATTTCCTTTTCTTTCTTAATACTAAAGAAGTCTTAGGCTGTATAAAAAGAATTAGGTACAACTATCTTATGCTTTATTGTACTTGTGATATATATAATATCTACCTCATTCTCTTCTAAATACATTTTAAAATGCATTTTTAAAATTCTAAATGCTTTTAAAATTTTAAAAGTCATATTTAAGGAAAGATATTTATTGTCATACACTGCCAAGCAGACCGGCAGATGCCACTAAAAATGGTAAAAAATTATTCTCTGGCTCATTTATTTCCCTAAAACAAACTACTTTTCAGTTATCATTTCGGAAATAAAATATAAACCCGACCATAAATGACAAAAAAATACAGTGGCTGTCAAACCCCAGCCCAGTGTGCCTTTAGGAAGTTAGTGAATAAAATGAAGTTAATCACAGTATTTCACATTCTGAAGAGGATTCATAATCCAGGCTACCAGTTAAAGTAGTTTCTAGTCTAAAATAGATGTATCTATAATCACTAACAATAGGTTAAAAATAGAACTAGGTATAAAGTGTACAGTGGAAAAATATACATAAAATTAGATTCTTTCAATTAGGTACAGTCTTTTCTTAGAAACTTCTCTGGTAGGAATAAATCATTTTGTTTGAAACAACTCCCTGCCTCCCGCCCACCGCCCATTACTCTATTCTTTCCTCTGACTCCAAGAGAGTTTTCTAAAATACAAATCTGATCATGTCATTCCTCTACTTAAAATTAGTCCATGCTGGAACTAGGTTACCATCAGGAAAGAGTCCCATTCCTTAGCTCTTTAATCTTAACATCATAACTTCTCTGTACCAATCAGCCTATGAAAGCCCCTCTATGTACATTCATGACTCCCTTCCCCTCACCCACAATGTGAGCTGGTGCTCCATTCCAGCTCCCTCCTAACCACTGCTCAAAGGCTCTGTCTGCTGGGAGGTACCCTCTGTTCCTTCTTCTTTGAGGACCCCAACCACTTCACTGCCTGGCCTTCCCTTGCATTGCTCTTCTGCATTCAAACATGATTATTTTCTGCCTGCATTTTATTTTTTCTGTTGCATATTTGCTCTGAGCTCTGGTCTGAACAAGGTCTGACTGCCACTTGTTTCCTGGCTGCTGACTCATTGGTTTGCTCCATTTTTTGGAGTGTAGGTTCCTCTGGATTCCTGGCCATATAGCCCCTGCCTCATCCTTACCTCTTGTTTCAGCATGCTGTTGGTCCTGACACCACCAGAAACCCTGACCCCCTCCTCGTGTTTTCAGAGGTCCTTTACTGATAGATATACTGATTTATTGTGCAATCCTGGGTAAGGCATTTGACCTTTCTGTTTCTTAGTTTTTCCATTTTATAAATATGAGCCTAGACAAGCCTTAAAATTCTCTTCACAGGGTTTATGAGAATCAAGTAAAATAGAGCATGTGAAAACACTTTAAGTGCAAAGTGTTAAACTAATATAAGATATTATTTTTATCGCAATGCTGTTTTCTCTGAAACATCATTCCTGGATGTCATTTTCTTTGTATAGGGCTTTGTGTTTTAAAAAGTATTGACTGCTACTTTGATAGACAAGGCTATACACCTTGTAAGTCATGGAGTAAGGGATTATGTTTACTTCTATTTTATTCTAGAGCTGCGATGTCCATCGTACACCCTCCTAGAGATACTGCTATGCTCCACTGGGTTTTGCCTTTTCTCTAGTCTTACTATGCCAGTCCTATTCCACCCTGTGAACTCTCTGCCCCATGACAGTGGTGTAGAAGTGGCCTTCTAAGATGGTCCTCAGTGATCACTTCTCTTTATATTCATGCCCTTGTATGTATGATCTCTTCACCTTGAATGTGAGCTGGACTTAATGATTTGCTTCTAATGAATGGAATGCAACAAAAGTGATGGGCTATCACTTCTGGCATTATTTTACAAAGACTGCGACTTCTGTCTTGCTGGCATTGTCTCACTCTCTCTTGCATATTTATTTTGAAACCAACAGCCATATTATGGGCTACTCCATGGAAAGGCCTCGTGGCAGGGAACTAATGGCAGCCTCTAACCAATAGTTACAAAAACCTGAATCCTGCCAAAAAGTGAGAGAGCTTAAATTTAGATCTTTTCCCAGCTGAATTGTAGACTCAGCTGACACCTCGATTCTATACTATGAGAGATCCTGAGCTGGAGAATTTAGCTAAGCCATATCTAGATTCCTGAGCCACAAAATTATGAGATGATAAATACTGTTTTTTTAAATCATTGCATTTTGGGATCATTTGTTACATAGCAATAGACAACCAGTATAGATGCTGTATACTGAGAAGCACTATTGATAAGGATCGGCTGTACATATGCCCAATGAATGAGGAAATTAACTCTAACGTACTCAACTTTATCACCCAATAAGCAACAGTTAATAAAAGCTGAGAGTGGCACTCATGTCATACTAAGTCCAAGGCATCTCTTTCTATGCCATGCTATGGAGAGCATGTGCATTTTCATAGAGGCCTTTCCTGGGGGTGGGAAGGGGGAGGTATAAAAAGGGGTACAACTGTTGTTTGATGTCCATGTACATATAAAAACAGATAAGAATTTTATATCTGAAGATAGATTGATAGGGAAGAGTTTGAAAACCATGGATCACAGAGGCTTTCTTAAATGTTATCAGGTAAGCTAATCCTACTCCATTGGGACATATTGCCACTTTGACCTAAAGCAGAGGTCAAAATTGTTCTGCAAAGAGTCATATGGTAAATATTTTAGCATTGCAGGCCACATATGGTCTGAATGTTCTATTTTTTTTATAAACCTTTAAAAATGTAAAAACATTCTTAGTTCAGAGGCCCTATAAAAACAGGTTATGAGTCACATTTGTCCCAGGCTGTAGTTTGTCACCCCTGACTAAAGTCAAGATAGTCCTCAAAGACTACGGATTAATCTAGGTATAAATGCTTTTCTATGGGATTCCGAGAGGAACTAAGGCCTCATGTCGTAAGGCATCCACTGTGTGTAACAAAGCAACTTCTCTCCTTTGAGTCTAGAATGGTATTTGCTATGTACATACTTGGGAGAATTAAATGAATAATCACTCAAAACATTTCTGTGTTCTGTGGTTCAGATGACAAGCCTTGATTGAAAGGCTAGTGGTACACATACTCATACACTATTCATTCAACAATCATTAAATAGACACTAACCATGTGCTCAGTGTTGTGTTACGTGCTGTGACTGCAGAGATAAATGAAATGTGGACTTTTATTTATCTCAAAAAATTCATATTGAGTGGACTACAAGAAATTATGAAAATAATTTCTGGTCATGCTCAAGCAGAAACAATGTGATGATCCTAATAATGATTTCTTCTTTACTAATATAATATCCTTGCTATAAAATTAGAGCATTTCTTTTTTTCCACAGGGTTGTGATCTGTGCCGTGTAGATCTATTGATAGCTGTCTGTGAACTAATAAGACCACTAGCAGTATCTGTCCACAGATAGGTTAAATCAGTCCCTTGCTTGCTAGTGACTATATGACTTCAGGCAATTACTTAACATTTTTGATATACCATTTCACCATAAAATGGAAAAACTAATAATACATACTTCAATGAACCATTTTGTAAACTTAAATGAGACAAACATGTAAAGTCCTGAGGGGTAATACTTAAGAAGTAGCAAAAACGCAATAGAAGTAATTATCATTTTTAGGCTAGCTCTCAGGGGCATCGGATACATGATCTTAATTTTTTTTTTAAGTCAGATTCCTGTATCACACCCATTTATTCTCTATGAGATGACAAAGATCTGCAGTTTTGTTTAATTGTGTTGGCCTCCTCAGAGAACTAGGCTCAGCTATGGAGAGTAAAAAATGCCTATAAGGATTTTACAAATCTAAAAATGTTTCATATTAGAGGGATAGTTTAATTTCTTCTCAATGCAATACATTGGCTGCAGTAGGGTGAGGAGGAGGAGTAAGCAAAACATTAATTCAACAAATTCCTGATTTTAACTTATTTTTTTTCATTTCCTTTGAGAGCTTCTTTGTGCGGAAAAATGTCTTTCACTCTTCTGGATTCTGAAGTAAGACTGATAGAATCAACCCCTTAGTGAACTCTTGCTTTGCACTCAACTCTGCACACTTAAGCCTCACACAGCACTATGAGATAGAAAATATTTTATCATTCACAATTTATATATAAGGAAACTTGAAACACAGATTGCCTACATTACTTGCACAAGGTCACATGGCTGGTGTATCAGTAGTCTGGTTTAAATTCAGGTAGCTTTACTTCAAAGCCCAGCTCCAAATTCTACTACTCTACTGTAATGCAGTATAGTAGAAAGAGTTTGTCACATTTGCAATTAAAAATTTTTTTATAGTCATATTTTAAAGAGAAAAAGAAACAGATGTAATTAATTTTGATCATATAGATTATTTAACCAATTATATCTAAAATATTACCATTTCACCACATAATCAATAAAAATTTGAATGAGATAGTTTATATATATTTTTTAATACTTATTTTTGAAATCCAATATGTATTTAACACTTCTGCATGTCTCAGTTAGGACTAGTTCCCTTTTAAGTGCTCGATAGCCACACATGGCTAGTGGCTTTCACATTGGAGAGCACAGCTCTGCTACACAGTCAACTATGGCTACTAGACTTTCTATTTATATCTCTATGTTTACATAATCTTTATTCTCTTTGTTTTGGCTCCTTCAAAACTGCAGAGATCTTGAGTACTAAAACTGAAAGTAAGTTAAAAAAAAAGGAAAGAAAATAAACCAGTAGTATTATTGTCATTGAGGATTTCTAATAATGCTTAGGATAACTGGTGTACTTCAGTGCCTTTTGTCAGATTTCTGAAATATTTTGAATTCGCCTGTATGTCCATTTAAGAACATAAGGTTCTTTTACTATATTTCCCCCTTAGCCAAGCAGAAATCTAAAAATAAACTCCTAAATTGTTAGGCTTGACCTAACTATATAAATATCCATTTGTAGTTGTTTTAGCAAAAGAAAAATCTAATCCCCTAAATGTTTGGTTCTAAAAACTTTAGGAAACTGATTTCCCCCTTGAACACTTTCTACCTCTGACCACATACAAACTGAAAAAAAAGGAAGTGAAGATTAAATTCTATTTTTTTCCCACAAGAGGACAATCTCTCCTCCCACAACATTCTTTTTCTATTTTCCTTCCTACCAAATTTTGAATGATGATTAGTGTATGAAAAATTGGCCCCTTAATATAAAGCTTAATTTTGTAAATTCTCTAGAATTTTTGTTTTAAGAGTAACATCTCATCTAACAAGTTTGGAAGTGCCCTGTGGGAAATTACAATGTCACAACAATAGACACTAAATGCTTGTTAAATTAAATTTATTTTAATTAATTGGAGAAAAGCCAACAAAAATTTCTATAGATTATTAAAGAAAAGCGGTTTATTATTTCCAAATATATTAATGGAAACATTTAAGAGATATATATTGATTAGAAAGAAATGACCTGTGAGAAAAGAGTGACATAAAAATGTTGTAGAAACTACTGGAACTTAAAATGGTGATTGGCTTCTAGAAGTTTTCCTTGAAACTGTCTTTAAACAAAATTTTAATATATAAAAAATATTACAACTAAATATGAAAATAAAAGAATATATGGAAGAATATTTGCAAAATTTTGGTCAAGGGAAAGACCTTAATTAGAAGGTAGGAAACACAAGTTATACTTAATCTATTTCTCTCTAAATGTATAGAATATATATGTGTGTGTGCATATATATGCATATATATGCAAAAATGTATATGTATATATGTATTTAATACATACCTTATATAAAACAATGAATTGGAAAAAATATATGCAATCAATTAAAATACCATCAGAACACAGATAAGTTACTATTTCTGGTATACAAATGGCTACTAATAAAAAAGCAAGTTATAAATTAAAAAAAAAAGGATGACAACCATTTTTTTCCTCACTAGTGAATCAGGGAAATGCAAAATATGCAAAAATTGGATAAAGTTTTTCACGTATCACATAAGCACACGTACACAAAAGGTAACATTATCTAAAGACAGTGAAATAGACTTTCTACATAGCTGCTGGGAGTGTGAATTGCTTAAATAAATCTTATAGACTTCACAGAAGTGTCTGTTGAATAATACCTCTAATAACATTAATGCTAACTGTCTTTGCTCAAAACATTTTAGCAAAATATCTTTCAGAATAGTGTGTAGGGTACAGTAAAATCATATACACTATTAAAGTTTTATGTCTTTACATATGTTTTAAAATTTAAAGTGAAATTAACCAGCTCAATAATTTGCCTTATTCAATAAACTTAACTTCAAATTACATTTGGTGGCTTCAAATCAGATTTCTCCTTTTAAGATGCTGTTTGTTACCATTCAAAAAGATGTAATGCTGACTCTGAAGGTAATTCCAAAAGAGGAGTTTCTGAAAATATTTGGACAATGATAACATGTATCAAATTAGCCCACAGCCTCTAATGGATGCATAAATTTTGGCATGTTTGTAAAAATTAATAACACTACTTTACAAGCAGATTTGAGACAGAGTAATGATAAGTAGTGCAAACAATCTAGGAGTGGGATAGCTTCTTGTGGTGAAGCCTTAGAAGTTCTAATAGTTCTCTGCTGTTTAGACCTCCATTTTCCTGGCCTTGTTCCAAAATACTGGTGCCTGTGTTTGTTTGTTTGTTCGTTTTTTCATTTATTTCTATGCTTACTCACATTTAATGCCTAGCATTAAATTATTTTATTAGCTCTTTTCCACCTAAACTCCAACAGAAGATTTTAGTCAAAAATTCTTTCTAATTTTACCTAATATTTGCTTTCCTTTTCAAAGTCTTTAATGATAGTTCCTAAGGCAGATGTTTTCCAATAAAAATAAAAATGAATATTTTCCCAGCTTTCCACTTGGGGCCACTGTGTTGCACAACTCCAGAAAGACATTCATTTTCTTTTTCTGCATGACCCTGCATCACACCACTCACACCAGGAAACACAAATGATACTCCCTGGGTCTGTGGGATGCAGGAGCCTCATCTTATTTCACTCTTCTTTGGGGTGCTACATGTTTACATTTATAAAGTTTCCAATCTAAAGGGAGCTTGTATATAGCTGTTATTAAACAGTTCTAAATAAAAGTGATTGTTATGTCCAATGACATTATTTTAAATTAATTATATTTAATATTTTACAGGAGAATATGCCATTATAAAATATTAAGCTAGAAGAAAGTACTACTTATTTTCCAAAAGATATATCTCCCTGGGCAAACGTCGAAGCACAGATATCAATTCCAGAGTCAGTTGATTTCATCTGATGTTTGCTTCTAATGAAAACATACATGGTGTTCGGAAGGAACTGTGTCCAAGTAAAGACTTTTGATTCTCTACTCATATTCCAGAGACAGTGATCAAAGTATCCATTGTTATTCCCTACATTCCTTAGCTTCTCTTGCAGTTCAGTTTGCCTAGATGGCTACTTTGCCAGTGGACTGTGGACAGAAGAAGCAGGGATAGGTTTGGGCCAAGGCAACTAAATGCCTCAGTCTGCCTCTTCCATCTCTGCTCTGCTGTAGTAGCCTAGGAGATTATTTGGTGGTCCAGATGGTGTGGCTCCCAAGATGTAGGAAGTTTCCCGAAGAGCATCAGACTGGGACGTAAAAAAAGGGAAACTTATAATGAGCCATGCTTCTGAGATCTGAGGGTCAATTTGTGGTTATTGTGGTCTAGCTCAACCTAACTAAAACAATACATATAGTGTATTTTAGGGACTATACAGCATATATATTTGAATGTAGTCAAATATAACCATTTCTGTCTAAGTTTCCTACCTACCTTAAGATCTCTTCCTTGACCAAAATTGTACAAATATTTTTCTATATATTCTTCTGTTTTTATTTTTCTATTTAGTCTTTTCATTTTGTTCATATAAATATTTCATTTAAAGCATTTGATGCCTCTTACACAAGATAGCATCTTACATTAGATGAAATGTTTTTGATCATTTGGAAGCATTTTTTCGATCTTTTATCACCTTCAGGTTATTATTAGGTAAATAGATCATCATTGGTCTCTAAAACACTTGTTAATAGGGTGCCAGGCCATGGTCCTTGTAAGTTGCTGTACCCACTTTAAATCTATTTCTTATACTTGTTCTGAACATTTTGTTCTGACTAACTCCTCATTATTTGGAATTCTGATCCCATTACATGCTCTTCCAGTTTCACTCATACCTTGCACATGGGACTTCGTCTTCAGTCTTGCTTTTGCAGCTATAACTTTTGGATTCCTAGCACACTGATCTCAAATTGTGACTCATGGAAGATTCTGCTTCTTCACCTTTCTCCACAGTTGCCCCCGGCCTCCAGACTCCAGCCTTAGACCCAGGGACCATGTGCTTTTGTACTCAGTGAAGCGTCTCAGTGAGGAGTCTCCTGCTGTGTTTATTCCAGTCCTCAGTCATTCAACATCAAAACCTCAGTGGGTTGGGGAGAAGTGTCAGGACTCTTAGGTGGTAATAGCAACAGTGCAAAAAACATCACAATACCTTCTTTTCCAAAGTTAAGTTTTATAATCAAACATCTTAATACACTTAACATCATAAAATTCTAGGAATCTCAGATTATTAAGCAATTTCCACAATTATTGGCCCTTTCACGGGTCCTGAATTCCCAAATGAATGGAGTTTGAAAAATTCTTATTCATAAGTTTATTATTAACAGGTAGGTAACTTTTAACACATCACACATAATTTTATAAACTCAGAGTACCTGGAAGTCACTATCTGATAATCTGAGATCCTGTAGGAAAATATTTCTTCGTAGAGCTAATTTTTTTTTTTTTTTTTTAGAGAGCCAGGATTAATTACATTTCAATAGTTTCTCTTTTTTGAAGATACCATGGTAATAATACTTTTCCTTAGTTAAAATACACTGAAATTAGACAACAAAAAATCCTAAATGATTAGGAACAAAAGAATAGTTATGTAAATTATTTTTTATCTGTCCAATGTAATCTCATACAGCTATTAAAATAAAAATTAGAAATACAATGTTGTTACATGGAAACTCGTGACTCTTGAATTAAATGGGAGAAAGCTCATCTCTCCACTACATCTTTAGTGTGTATATTCCCTACATCCTTACATGTGGTCTGGGGAAACATGAGTTATGTAATCACATAAAAATGTACATAGAAGTAGATGTTGAATAAGAATTTTCTCAAAGTCTTGGAACCATTGAGACTATTTTGAAATTGGAGACTGTATACTTCAGTTGTTAAAAACTTGTGCTTTAGAGCAAGACTGCCTGGGTTTGAATCCTGGTTGATCCACTTCCTGGTATATCATCTTCAGTAGATTCCGTTAATTTTGTGCTTTAGTACTTTATCTGTAAAATGTGGTGGTTATGAGGATCAAATGAGCTAATACATATAAAATGCTCAGAACAATTTCTGATACATAAAGTTTAGGATGGTGATTATGGTTGTGATGATGATCACGATTAGAGCTCCAACCGAGGAAAGAAAGCCAATTCTTCATTTATCTTTTAAAGGAAATATTCAACAATTGATCTAGACATCTCTAGATCTCATTTGGAGGTTACAGAATTGGTCTTGTAATCTCCAGCAAACATGTCAAAACTCTTCTTATCCCATAGACAAATTAAGTATTAAGTTTGAGTAATTCTGGGTAACAGAATGCAAAATAGGCTTACCATGATAGTGTTTTTTTCCTTGCACACATAAATTCTGTTTCTGTGTTGTTGGTCAGAGAGTGGTTTTCTCCTGTGGAGTTGTTTAGGAACGAAAACTCCTTGTCTGCTGTATTCTGACCATCTCTCGGGGCATAACAGTCCTCTGATGTAACTGTCAGAATGAGGAAGAGAAAGCAAGAAGAAGCCATCAGCTCCTTAAAAACCTAGTCCTAGAGGTAACACATAACCTGCATTCTCATTTCATGGGTAAGATCAAGCCATATAGTCTCATCTACATGACTGGGGCCGGGAAGTACAATCTCTGTCAGAGTCGTGGTCTCTCAGAGACAATAGAGAGGAGCATGCGCTTTTATAGACTACTAGCTCTACTTTAAAGAAGAGAAGAGAAGAGAAATTAGAAGAAGAAAATGTGAATTGTGAGAAAGGGACAACAGGTATTTCATTCTTGACTAAATGCTTATTGAGATGCTGAACTGCCAAAGCCACGCTGTCCCCTGAGACAGAAGGTGAAGGAGATCTTAGGAGATCTTGATAGGTGTACTATACAGTTAGGGGGTCGATGTGAACATAAAGACTAGTGCTTATTTAACACCTGGGTATTTTGTCAGGCAGAAGCTTCACTAGAAAAGCTGAATCATGAAGTATGTGGCACCCCTGGTTTTGGTTACATGGTAAAAAAATGGTGACAGACTTCTAATCCATCAGAGAACTCATACAAGGACCTCAAGGAGTTCCTGTGGCCCTGTAAGAAGGTACATGAAAGTTAGAAAAAGAGATAGAAGATATGGAGTTATTCAGGCAGCTACTGGCCAGGCAAGAGGATGCCCTTCTTGGAGAGGAGTTTAGTGGCAGTGATCCCTGGTGCAACCAAAAAGGAGATGAAGGGTTTCTCAGTAAAGGAGGAGATCAAGATAAAACTGAAGAGTGCCCCTAAGAAGTCATATACAGCATCTATTTAGAGACATATTGGTGAAGACTCCAAGGAGTAAATTTTAGGATTATCTTCTCTCATTAACAGACAATCAGCTATGCCAGACCCATGTCACCTTTTTTTTTTTTATTCCTTCTTCTGACATGGCACTCAGGAGGAGGGATGGGAGGAGTAAAAGGACAGAATGTACCTCTTAAAAATTACAGGTCCCACAGGCCAAAGATTAAGCCTGAACTACAGAGAAGGGAAACCTGAGAGTAGAATTTACAAAGAGAAGACTTGAATGATGTTGTTCTAATATCTAAAGTGGACCAGAAAGCTATGGGATGCCAGAGATAACAAAAGGTTGAACAAGGAAATTCTATAGTTTATAGGAAACAGTGATAGGAAACAAAACAAAACAAAATAAAGCAAAATAAAAAAATCCAACATGTCATGTATGTCTCTATTAGGACCAGACTGTTAAGTAAACTGACTGGTTTCCTAACTTCATAGGTATAAAAGCTGAAAGTAGGGCTAGAAGACACCACTTTTCCTCTGGAATCTGTTTATATTGATTGACTCTATAGGACTTGTCAATTGACTCATATCTGCCAACACGTATTCACCACCGGGAGAAACTGAACTGCGTGCCTATTAAGCTTTGTAATATTTCAGAACCTGAGTGTTCTTGCTGGGAGGCAAGAGGGAAGGGAGGGAGAGAGGAAGGAAGTAGTTATTATTTTCCTTCCAGGTGGTATTAAGAGCCATGGGGCTGGTATGATTGGAGGAGAATTTTGTAGCAGCAGAGACCAGGGAGTATCTTGGGAATTTAAATATTTAGAGGAGACTTTTTAAAAACCAGGAACTCTTGCACGAGCCAGTGAGGACTGAGAGCTAATGAAAATCAGTTTAATGCTTTAAATGTTGTCATTTGTATCTACACACTAGGGAGACCTGAAGACATATGGCTTTCAAAGATGAATAATTAAAAGGAATATTTATTTATTAATTTTTCTTCAAAAATATGTATTGAATATCTACTATGTGTCACACACTGTGCTAGATGCTGGGCTACAGTGGAGAATAAAATACCTAAGCTCTGCTGGGCAAATTGGTGAAAATAAACACAGGGAGCTTTAAAAAGGGCATCTGATCTGGTCTGAAAGTAGAAAAGTTTGGTTCAGGGAAGTGACACAAAAGTGAGGTGTGTTAGGATAATGCAAAACAGTGCTTTTTATGGTTAGGAATTTCTTTAATGTTGTTTTAAACTAATTTTAAAATATATAATTATGAAATTAAAGAAATGAAAATCTTGGCACAGTGAACCTAATGGATAACTACTTTCCTATTTCTCCTTAGACTCCAAGTAAAGTAAAAATCATTTAACTCAGTGATGAAAGGTCTTCATCATCTCATTTCTACTTTCACTGTTTAATCCAAAGAACATCTTCCATTCATTCATTTCCCCATTCATTCCATTTATTCTGGGTCATGCCACATCCTGTTTATTTCCCCTTGAAACAAATCATATTAAAGATTTCTTCTTGGTCTCTATTGTAATTTCAAAATCCTTAAGTAGTTTCAGAGAAAGACTCTTAAACAAAGTTGTAGATCCATCGCCTTTTCTTGTTATATCCTGAAAGGTTAAGAAAAAGAGAGCTGTAGTGTCTTTTAAGGAATGAATCAAGTTGTTACCTGAGGAGATCAAAAGCAAATGAGGAGTTTCTCATGATTGTCAAGTTAAGCCTGAGAAAGTAGATTTAGATGCTCAGGTGGATGCTGAAGAAGCTGAAAAGGCATTTAGGCTTTTCAGGGATTAGAGGATCCCTGATTCACACCTATTCCTTACACACGTACACATGCACATACACACACGTCTACTCATGGGGCTTCAAGATATATAGGTACTAAAAGAGACTGTACATTTCTAACTGGTCTGTGGACAGATTATAGGTTAAAAATGTAAATTATTAATAACTTTAGACTTTAATAAAAACACTTAAGTGACATTTTCCCTTCAGAAAATAAGGGTTCATTTCAATGTAATACCATGAGCAGTTTACCCTCAATGAGGTATATGTAATTCTTCTAGCTCCGTGATATAGATATAATCTAATCACAGGAGCATAAAACAAAAATATTAAATTCACACTGACGTATTCTAATGGACTCACTTGTGTGCTTGAATTGAGGAAGCTCTCAAAGATTTGCGTAATCCCAGGCCAATTTCTGTCCAATGCACGTTGGAGTCCTTGACATTGACTGTCACTAGGGAAGTTAAACTTTTGACCAAGATTTAAAAGCATAGGACAAAGTGTTGAGTAAAGAAGTGAAGGAAAACAGAAAAGGAAGAAAGACCAGCAGGTTCATTTTTTCCATGGTGACTGGATAAAATAAATAAATGCATAGTTGTAGATAATGAATTCGCTGATTATAAAACAACTATTTTGCTATCTATAAATATTTTTTTTTCTGAATTGGTTCCTGTGCTCAAAAAATTTTCACCTCACTTCTAAGGTTCCATTTAATAATCTAAATTCAAGTAATTATAGACAAGAGCTATATATTTTATAGAAAAATTGCTGTGGTTATATCCTAAGCAAGAGAGAGGTCTTTGCTTACGATACTTATTGCTTTGAAAATATGATATGACCTATTTCAGTAGGAAGATAACTAAAGTGAGAAAAAACTTATAAAATCAATAAAAATACTTATGAATATGCACAAAAATAGACTTACTTAGAAGCTTAATGCAGTGTTTAAAATACAAAATTTTGCACATTACTCTTTTCACTTAACATAGAATCAAGGGCATTTTCTTGTCTTAACCTTAATGACTTTCTTAGCATGCATGTTTCTTCAAACCTGGTCTAGAGCTGCAGGTATTGCTTAGGTGTTGGGGATATGAAGGTGTGTGGAAACTTGCCAGGGCACTTCTGTTAGTTAGGTTATTCATTGGTTTGTTGGAAACTGTTGGGAGGTCTTTTTTAAAATAATTTTTTTAATTTTTTAGTTACAGTTGACATACAATATTACATTAGTTTCAGGTGTACAACATAGTGACTAGAAATTTATATAACTTCCAAAACGATCATCCAGATAAGTCTGATACCCACCTGACACCATATGTAGTTATTATTATTGACAATATCCCCTATGCTGTACTTTACATCCCTGTGACTATTTATAACTGGCAATTTGCACATCTTAATTTATTCCTCTTTTTCAAACATTTCCTCAACCCCCCTACCATCTGGCAACTATCAAAATGTTCTCTATATCTATTAGTTTGTTTCTGTCTTGTTTGTTCATTTATTTTGTTTTTTACATTCAACACATAAGTGAAATCATATGGTTATTTGTCTTTCTCTGTCTGACTTATTTCACCTAGCATAATACCCTTTAGGTCCATCCATGTTGTTGCAGATGGCAAAATTTTATTGTTTATGGCTTATTTTTTATTCCATTGCATGTTTATACCACTCTTCTTTGTCTATTAAATTGCTTCTATATCTTGGCTATTGTAAACACTACTGCAATGAGCATAGAGATGCATTTGTACTTTTGAATTCTTGTTTTGGGTTTCTTCAAATAAATACCCAAAAGTGAAATTGCTGGGTCTTTGTCTTTTGTTATAGCCTTTGATTTAAAGTCTATTTTATCTAATATAAGTGTTGCTACTCCAGCTTTTTTTCCTTTCTATTTGCATGAAATATCTTTCTCCATCCCTTTACTTTCAGTGGGTGTATATCTTCCAATCTGAAATGAGTCTCTTGTAGGCAGAATATGTATAAGTCTTGTTTTTCTTTTTGTCCATTCAGCTACCCTATATCTTTTGATTAGTGCATTTAGTCTATTTACATTTAAAGTAATTATTGATGGGTATACAGCTATTGCCATTTTATTATTCATATTTTTTGTCTTTTTCTTCTTAAAGAAGTCTTTTTAACATGTCTTGTAATACTAGCAAGATTTGTTTTGTCTGGGAAGCTTTTTATCTGTCCTTCGATTCTAAATAATAACTTTTCTGGGTAGAGTAACCTTGGTTGTAGGTCCTTGCTTTTGAATATTTTGTGCCAATCCCTTCTGGCTTTCAAAATTTCTGTTAAAAAATCAGCTGACAGTCTATGTGAGCTCCCTGGTAGGTAACTAACTGCCTTTCTCTTGCTGCTTTTAAGATTTTTCTCTTTGTCTTGAACCTTTGGCATTTTAATTATATGTCTTGGTGCAGACCTCTTTGGATTAGTCTTGTTTGGGACTTTCTGTGATTCTAGACTTGTATGTGTATTTACTTTGCCAGGTTAGGGAAGTTTTTTGCTACTTTGTCTTCCAAGTACTTGATTTGATCCTCTGCTTCATATGATCTATTGGTGATTCTCTCTTACGATTTCCTCATTTCAGTTATTGTATTCTTCATTTCTGACTAGTTCTTTTTTATGTTTTCTATCTCCATTTTTATGCTTCCTATCTCTTTCTTAAAGTTCTCATTGAGTTCATTTACTCTTCCACCAAGTTCATTGAGCATCCTTATAACCAGTGTTTTGAACTATGCATTTGGTAGGTTGCATGTCTCTATTTTATTTAGTTCTTTTTCTGAAGTTTTGCTCTGTTCTTTCATTTGGGACATATTTCTTTGTATCCCCATTTTGACTGACTCCCTGTGTTTGTTTCTATGTATTAGGTAGAGCTGCCATGTCTCCCAGTCTTGGTAGAGTGATCTTATGGAGTAGGTGTCCTGTAGGGACCAGTAGCACAGTATCCCTGGCCACATGAGCCAGATGACTCTTATGTGGATTGTGTGTGACTTTCTGTTGTAGTTGAGGCTTGATTGCTTTTGGCATCTCACTTGGGGAGAATCAACCCTCAGGCTAATTGGCTGTGAGAAATGGCTATAACTATAGCAGAGGAGCTGTGGTACCAAGGCTGACCCCACAAAACAGGATTTGCTTTAGCAGGGCTCTGGTGCCTTCCAAATCTGCCTTTGGGTATGTCATTTGTGGAGGGGTTGCTCTGGTGTGGTCTGAAGTTTGCCACCATGTGTGTTCATTTTGAAGCCTCTTAGGAGGAGCTCTGTGTAGGCCAAGTTCGGCTGCTGCCTGTGCCCTGCCCAGGGCCACCTGGTAAGAGCTACAAAGTGATCTGCAGATGATTGCCACTTTTGCTAGGCTTGGAGGCACCTGGGAGAGGTTAGGCTGTGAACCAAGGTTGACTGCCTTTAGTGCCAGGCTTGGGGCTACTTAGTAAGATGTACAGGACATGCTGAGGAATGCCACTATTTGTTTGGAGTTTGTGAACCTTTGAGAGATTTTAGGAAAGTTCGTAGCACAAACCAAAACAGGCCATTTGTATGAAAAAGCTGCTAAAAGCAGCTTGGGTTGGCCCACAAATTGGGTGGGGTGGGGTCTCACAGAATCCCCAGGGTGGTGTGAACAGCATTAGCTATGTTGATGGAAACTCAGATGTGGTGTCCACCTGTGCCTGTGCAGGCAGGATGGATTGGAGGAGGGCTCAACAGAGGAACAAAATGGCGCCTGCCAAGATGGAGCTTCCCCTCCAGCCCTCGTCCTGAAACCAGGCAATTCAGTTCCTCCTTGTATGCCTTTGGCACCTTTCAAGCTGCTTCCCCAGGACTGGAGCTCAGAGGAAGTGAGTTCGTCAGTAAGTTCATGCATGTGTGTGCCCTTTAAGAGTAACCCCTGAGGCTCCAGCCACCCTCCATCTCACTCAGCTACAACCTCCGCTGGTTTTCACAGCCAGAAGTTATGGGGACTTCTTTTCCTGGCACTGGAACCCTGGGTTGGGGAGCCTGGTATGGGCCAGGACCTCTTGCTCCTCAGGGGAGACCTCTGCAGCCAAGATATCTCTCCCGATTTTCAATCGTTACATGTGAGTGTGGGCACCAGCCCATTTTCCATCTCTGCCCCTCCCATCAATCTCAATATGGCTTCTTCTGTATGTTCTTAATTATAGGGCTTCTGTTCAGCTAGACTTCAGGCAATTTTCAATAATGGTTTTTCTGTAGTTTAGTTGTAATCTTGAGTCGGTCGTGGAGGAGGCAAGCATAGCATTAATCTATTCTTCATCTTAACCAGAAGCCTCAAACTGTTGTGCTCTTGAGACATAAGATAGACAGATGAGAACCCAAAATATTGGCAAAATTAAAGGGTGTACTTTATGAGAGATAAATAGTCCTGCTAACTCACCCTCAGAGAGATTTGCCCACCCTATTTGCAATGTGGGAGCTGGGCACATCTCTTCAGGTGTGGAGGCTGCCAGGTAGGACTTATGGATCAAGGAATGGAGGACCTCTCTCTCAAATTTGATGGAGTGTGGAACTGAGCTGAGCATGCCAAATTTATTATTAAATTCCCAATCCAATAAATTACTTCCCTGAGTAAAAGGGAGTAAAGGGGAGGGAAGAGGGCAGGAGGGTTTAAGGAAAATTCCTCTTCATTGTAACTAGTTGAGAAAATGTGTTTCTCTCTAGGAGAAATGACTCCTTAATCCCTTCAGATTTTTTCATTCGACACTCTTGGTGGCTGCAGCACATGTTTCAACGTGGCTTTGAGGGATTAAGCATCAACAATTTAAAATGCGTAGTGCAGTGAAATTGGTAGTGTTGTTTTGTATTGCTTTGAATCCTAATGTTTTCTTTTGGGTACTAGGCCCAGAGTTATGCTACAATGCTTGGATGTATTAAGCTTATTATAAATTAACTGATAAGAATGCTGACAAATAAGCCACTAAGATCTTCATACTTTACTTTAAATGGTCCAGTTTCACAAACAAATCAATGACACTTTGTCTTGCCCTACAGATGTTTGTTCAAATATCTGTTACATCATCGTTAATAATATTACATCCCAGATTTTATTCTAAATACAAATGAAAGATGTTTCTGAAGTCTTCGAAGCATGGGAAATGTGGTACTCTGAAAAGATACAAACATTAAAATTTCTTCAGGCATTTCTATTTCTGCCACAATATAAACCAAAAAAAAAAAAAAAGCCTATATATATATAGACCGCTAATCGTATTGTCTACTATGAGGATCAAATGGGTTATGACTGCCCAAAATTGGAGCTGTTTTTAGTAAGAAAAGAAATCAATGAGAGACCTACAAATTAAACTGTCTCTATGCCAAACCAACACATTGTTTTTCTAAAACCTATACATCTTATATGCTGTACACTTGAAACTAATAATGGCAACTGTGATTGAAAAAATAAAATTAAATTAAAAAACCAAAAAAAACCCCTACAAATTCTAGTTTTCAAAATGATATTGAAGAAATATACATGACTGAAGTACAAATATGGTAAGTGTTATTGCCTCGATTTCTGTTGACTTCTAATAAACAAGTTTTAAAACAAAAGCAGTGAGGACTGAGCTAGGAGTCAGTATTTAGTGGTTTGGTGGCCGCTAAAAGATTTCTTACAATTTTGAGGAGGGAAACTGTTCTTGGCTGAGATCTGTGAGTAAATGCAGGAACTGAGGGCAGCTGACTAGAATTCCAAAATAAAAATGTATATAGTACACACAATATTATATATCAAGGCTGACCTGTAGTTGGGGCTGCTTCCCCTTCATTTATAGAAAGGTGCAATGGTGCCCTCTTGGGCCCTGGTGAAAAAGTTTTCTTCCTACTTTTTTGAATTATCTGGGCCCTCAAGTCAGAAACCTCAAAGGCCAATGGCAAGGTTTTGGCCAACTGAAACAAGGATAGCACTGTGTAATTGACTGAAGTGAGGTTTGCCGATAATTGCCAATCCCTCATCCAACTGTCTCCTGGCTCTTTATGACAATGGGTAGCATTATCATGCTGTCCTGCCCTATCTCTTCTATCAGAACACCTTACAGCTGCTTTAGTAACAGATTGACTTATACTTTGACTCTTTTGGCTATAATAATAATATTCCTTAGTTAAACCACACAATGCTGTTTCTTAAAATACCTTCAAATTAGCATCATGTAATTGTTGCTTTAGTGATAAAAACCTTAGAGTGTTGGGGTTGCAAGAACATTATAGATTATGTAATTTAACCTATTTGTTCTATTGAAGAGGAACTAAAGGGTTGGGACTAATATAACATAATTTAAAAACCACAAGGTTTGAATCTAAAGTCTGGTTTTGAAACTCAGTTGAATTGTTTCTATTACATAATATAACAAATATGTGAATGAGTCAGGATAGGTATATTTCTATTTTATAGATAAAGCTATTAAATATCATTGAGGTTGAGTGATTTACCCAAGGTCAAATGGCTAAGTAGAAACAAAGCTAGAAAGGAGCCCAGTTCCTTGACTTCTAGTTAAAACTTTTTACAAGGGATATTGTTGAATAGGACAGAGGGTGGTTGCCAGCTTTCAAGATGAACCCCCAATGATTTTTGGCTCCCAGAACCCATACTTTTGTCCAGTCCCTTCTCACACAGAATAGGGATGACCCATGTAATCAGTAAAATGACCATGTGTTACTTTTAACGCTAGGTCATAAACAACTGTAATTTCTGTCTTTCTCTCTCTTGGATCACTTGCTCTCAGAGAATCTAGCTGTCATATTGTGTGGACACTCCAACAGCTCCATGTTCACATATAGTAATTGAAACTTCCGTTTGATAACCAGCAAAAACCTGCCAATCATATGTGTCAGCCAACTCAAAATTAGGTTTTCCAGCCCCAGTCAAGACTGCAGTTAACTCAGCCTCATGTGAGACCCTGAGCCAGAAAAACCCAGCTAAGCCATTCTCAAATTCCTAATTCATACAAACTGTGTGAGATAATAAATGTTTGTTTTTGTTTTAAGTTGCAAAACTTTAGGTAATTTTTCATGCAGCAATTTATAACTAATAGAGTGGGAGTGATAAAATAAATACATAAATTGAAAATAGGGTAATTTCAAGTATCGGTGTTATGAAGAAGATAAAATAGGATAATATGATCGAGGGATGGTGGAAGAGCTACTTCACTAAGGGTGGGGAGGAAAGGCCTCTCTGAGGAAGTAACAATCGAATTGAGACATCACTATTCATAAGAAGGCAGCTATGGAGACATCTTGGGTGAAAGAAGCCCAGAAAGAAGCAGCAGTAGCTGCAAAGGCCCTGAATCACGAAAAAGCTTGACGCATTTGAAGGACAGAAAGAAAGCCAATTTGGCTGGAATGCAGTACATTAGGGAGAAAGTTGAGGAAGATGGAAGTAAAAGGTAGAGGCAGGGCCAAATCAACAAAAACTTTGAAGGTCATGGGAAGCCAAAGAGAATTTGTGAACAGAAGAGCCCCATGATCTGATTCACACTGGATAGTCACAGGGTGAGAATGCACTCAGGAGTACCAGTTAGAAGCTGTTGCGTTTGTGCTGAAGAAAGACAGTCTCCACTTGAACTAGGGTAGTAGTGACGGAACTGGAAGAACTAGGCAGATGTGGGACACATTTTGAAGATAGGGCTGACAAGACTTGCTTATGGGTTGGGCTTCAAGTGTGAGGGAAAATGAAATCAAGGACAACTCCTAGCTGTGCTTGAGAAACCACCCTTGGCTTCATTTTTTTTTTTTTTCCATCTGAAAAAAGAAAAAAGGTAATAACTGAATCTTTCCTGTGAAATGACACACTCTATGGGAAACTTATTTAAAAAGTATTCTGCACTCTGCGGCTTCAAGAGATTCTTACTATTAATGACCTCGCTCAAGTTCATAAGAGATTTTCTGCTTGAGAAAGGCAGCAAATACTGGCACAAACCTGGCTGGTGAGATGAACTCGTGATTTGGAAGGACTCCCTGCTAGGAAAAAAGCCTTTTTAACTGCTGTATGCAAAGTACATTGTCTGTAGGGGCAGCAGGCTAGTGAAGTCTGAGTCTAGCATTAAGCCATATTCCTTAAAGGAGAAGCAATTTTCAGAGAAAAAAATCTTTTTCCTTCGAGAAAAAAATATGTCTAGGATTACAATGATAAAGGGGTTCTTTTCTCTTACATTTTTTGTTTTATGGAGACTTTGTTAAGATTTTTTTGTTCATCAGTTATACTACTTCATGAAGATAACTGTAAAAAGCAGCTTATTTGTCAATTGTTATATTTTTTTCACATAGGATTTTTGGTTCTTATAAATAGTAAAATTGAAAGGCAGTTTTCACTGTTGCACGATCAAGTCGTATACTGAGGAATTAAGTACCTATTTTTAAAGTCAGCATGTATTTTTAAGAATAACATATTATGATTTGAAAATGATAAGGCACACAAATATGTGTACTATTTGTGCTTGGAAAACTAATAAAGAGTTCCATTACATTTTATTTCACAAGGCAAAGGCTATCATGGGTCACTGCGGCCATATTATGTTACAGTCCCATGATATATTCTGTCAGCTGTTCCTTCACTCATTCATACGCACAGACCCCAGCTACTTAATATACAGTTACACACATTTCCTAAAACAAAATGAAAATTCATTCAAACACTGAACAGATGTGAATAAAAAGAATAGGGTAGTTTAAAAATATTTCTGTTGCTATCAGCAATCATTTTATCTCATGAATGGCATTTGGCTATTGGTGTAGAATGTGAATAAGGATGGTTTGGTTACTGTGGATGTCGGAACAATAGCAAGTTTCCCATTTTCAGTCCATGAGATTGTTTATTGAAAGTTTATGCTTTTCAAACTGTATTTTAAAGAAAGCATTAAATTAAAATGGAAAGTAATTTATATAGATTAGAAAATGGTTTTATTCTACATATTCCCATAGATGTAGCCATATATAAAATGTTACAGAAGGTGCATTTTAAAATACCTTTTTTTTGTGAAATAGTTCTTAAATCTGAAAAATAACTATATTGTTATCTTTATTGCTGTAAAAACTTCCTCTTAACCGCATTCAACCAGACACTTTAAATTAAGTAATTAGAAATAGTTTTTTTTATAAAGTACTATTTTATTTAGATTATTGAAAAATTAGAAAACAAATATATTCAGGAAAATTGATTGCATATGCCAATTATTTGATAGTTTAGAATAACATAAGGTTTAATAAAGGAAAATAAGCTTTTCAAGTATAAAATCTTTATGAATAGGGACATAGTTTCATAAGAAGTTTATCTAAATAAAATATCAACTAAGTCAAGGCAAAGAAAAATATGATGATAAAAGGAGCAGGAGGACGTGATTACTACACTTAAAATAAAAAAAATAAGATTTTGATAGAAGACTGGAATCAGAAAGACTGACATCTCATATTAACTATAAATGACACTGGACATGTGTATATCTAACTTACATGGAAAATAAAATTTAAATAACAACTGTATTAGAGTTCTCCAGAGAAATAGACCAATAGGGTGTGTGTATAGAGAAAGATTTATTTTAAGGAATTGTTTCGATGTGATGTTGGAGGCTGGTAAGTCCAAGTTCTGCAGAGTAGGTTGGTGGGCAGGAGATTGAAGGAAGAGTTAATGCTGCAGTTCAAATCTGAAGGCTGTTTGCTGGAAGAATTTCTTCTTCCTAAGGAGAGGTCAATCTTTTTCTTAAGACCTTTAACTGACTGGATGGGGCCCACCCACATTAATAATTTATTTACTCAAAACTTACAAATTTGAATGTTACTCACATGTAAAACATGCCTTTATAGTAACATACAGATATATTTGACCAAATATCCGGGTACTGTGGCCAAGTTGACACATAAAATTAACCTTCATAAGAATATAGTAAATCAGTTACTCTCAAGCATCGAAGGCAGGCATATTAACGCTTCAGTAATTTTGGAAAATAACTTAACCATTTTATCAAGAGCTTCAACATTTATTTTTACCAAATAATTACATTTCTACATTATGGAAATAAATTTAAATGTAGACACAAATAGTATAGACAATAAGGAAAAGACTGGTAATGCGATATGTTAAAATTAAAAATTTGTGTGGCATAAGACACTATAAATGAAGTTAAAAACAAACTATCGACCAGAAAAAATAGCAGATAAAAGATTAGTAGCTAAAAGACACAAACTCCTACACTCCTACAATCAACAAGAAAAAATTTTAAAACTTAATTGAAAAATGAGCAAAGATTAACAGGGCAGTTCTTGGAAAAAGACACCTAAGTAGCTAGTAATCATGTGAAAAGATGTTCAGCCTCACTTGTAGAGATAGGCAAGATTTACTTATCAAACTATCAGAAAGACCAAAATTAAAAGTTTAACAATGTCAACTCTTAGTGAGAGATTAAATTGGTATAACCACATTGGAGAACAATTTGCCAATACCTAGAGAAACTGAAGATGTGTATACCTTAAAACCTTAAAATTCTATCCCTATGTATACATTACCTAGTGAAATTCTGGCATTTGAACTGGTGAGGAACTAGAAATGTATTTAGGATTTCTGACTTAATGGTGATAGAATTGTAATATCCCTCAGAATATACACAGGTATCATGATACGCACTGAGGTATAAAGTCTCATCTACAGTATAATGAGGTGCTTTACATATGACCTATCACTTGAGAAACCAGCCTAGTAACTAATCATCATGAGTTTAAATGGCTTGCAATGTGGGCGAGTCATACAGTGTGGTAGAATACGCAACTACTAATGAAGTATAAATCAAGCGATGCTAGAAAGCTATACTGTTTTAATTCATCTATTCATTTGTTTACCAAAATTATACCTATTTCATATCATATTTTATATCCTTTTTCATATAATGTTGTAAAAATTATCATTTTGTAATATTTCTTCCCCTTCTTTGGAAGAAAGCATTGAATCTCCTTGCCTTCAGCTTGGAGGAAATTTGACATCCGCTAATGGAAAATCTTTGTACCTATTTGCATGTTGACAGGAATTTATTTCACAGATTGATTAGCTTCTATGTACGCAAACAGAGTCCAAGAATCTGTGAGGAAAAGGCACAGGGTTCCTCCATAATTCTTTTATATATTTATAATTCTCCCCTTTTGTGAAAACTCTTCCTCTCTTTTAATATGCCCCACAATTATGTTATAATTTTGTGCTTCTATTTGCTGTCAACCTTATAAAAGAAGTGTTCTAGCATAGTGTTTGAATTTCCTTATTAACAATTCACTTTCAAAAATAATTTGTTGATTTTGTAAAAATGATAAGTGGCCATTATAAAAAGAAATATAAACAATATAAAAAAATAAACTCAATAACAACAGCAACAATGACAACACAACAAAAAATACCTAACTCCCAACCTTCCACCACCTAAAAATCACCATCATAAACATTCAAGGAATATCACTCAGGAGCTCTATGCCTAAAACAATGGAAAGATAAATTTTAAAATGTTAGAAAAATTGCTCTTTTAAAATTAAAGATATTCAATTTATTTTTCTTATAAACTTTATTGAAGAATATTTTATGTACAATATATACATTCATTAGGCGCACAGTTCAATGAATTTTGACAGTTGTATACATTCATGAAACCACCTTCACAAAAACACAGCACTTTCACCACTTCCAAAAGATTCCTCATGCCCCTTTGCATTCCATTTCTCCCTCTGCCCCAAGCTCCAGGCAACTATTGATCTGTTTTTTGTCACTACAAATTTGTTTCTATTTTATATAAGTAGAGTCATAGAGTATATACTGTTCTGTGTCATTCATGGAGAGATTTTGGGAATATAATGATGCATAAATATCAATCAGATCAATGTGGTAGTGTTTTTTTAGATCTTTCACATCTTTGGTGACTTTTTTTTTTAGTCTAATTTTTCTATAAATTGTTGACAGGGTGTAAAATTCTCCTTTTATAATATGGAACTAATAATTCCTCTAATTCTATCACTTTCGCTTCATGTGTCTTGAGGCTCTACTATTAGACACATATGTATTTATGAATATGTTTTCCCAATGAATCAACTATTTTCTTATAAAATGTTTCTCTTTATGTCTAGTAGTACTCTTTGTTTTGAAGTTTATTTTTGAATTCCTCTCAGGTATTATTTTTCTAATAAGTTTCCTTTAGTATTTCTTGTAGTACAGATCTGGAGGCAATCAGTTCCCTTAGAGTTATTATTTATTTCAAAATCTAAAAATGGCTTTATTTTACCATCATTCTTGATGAATTTTTTTTGCTAATTGAGAATTCTGAATCACCAATTTATTTTCTTTTGGTACATTGAGAATATTGTTTCCTTGTTGACTAGTCTTCATAGTTTCTGATAAATGTGAGGCCATTTGAATCATTATCTTCCTATATGTAATGTGTCATTTATCTCTGGCCATTTTCAATATTTTCAGCAGTTTGACCATGATGTAGTTATGCTTGGTTTTCTTCTAACTAATCCTGTTTAGAATTTACTGAGTTTCTTGAATATATAAATTTATAATTTTCGCCTATTTTTTAATGCTATCTATCAGGCATTGTTTCTACAAATGTTTTGTCCAGACCCATTCTCTATCTCCTTTCCTTCTGGAACTCCAACTACCCAAATAGACCTTTTGAAACTGTCTGATAGATCCCTAATGCTCTTTCTTGCTTAGTGTAATCTCTTCTCACTCTCTCTCCCCGCCTCCCTCCTCCTTTTAATCAAATGATTCTTATTGATCTACTTTCAAGTCTAATGACTCTTTCCTCTGTTATGTCCATTCTTCTGTTAAGATCTTCAAGTACATTTTGAATTTCCATATTTTATTTTTCAGTTTTGAAACTTCCACTTAGATCTTTTTTACACTTTCTAATTTTCTGCTTTATTTTCCTATCTTTTCACTTATGAGAATATGTTTCTTTATCTCACCAAGCAGAATTATAATAATTGTTTTGCACTTCTTATCTGATAATTCCAATCTCTAATTCTTGTCTCTATTGTCATTGTGTCTCTACTCCATTCCATCTTAGATACTACTGTCATAATATTTGTTGTAAAACTTAGCTTTGATCATGTCACTGCTTTCCACAGAAGTCTTTAGTGGCTCTTCAATGCCAAGTCTAAACTCTTGCCAATATAACATGACTCAAATGTCTTTTTAATTCTGTTGCTACTTTTAGCATAAATTCTGAGTTTCGAATGAAATTTTTCTACTCATTGCCCCCTTAGTTACACAACATCCTCTTATAACCACTTTACATTCCTTTGTACTATACTCCAAATGTGGAAAAATATGAAATGCCTTGCTCTAATCAGTAGTTTTCCAAATGATATACTTTTAGACAAAGTGGAAAGCTCTCTCTGTGCATGGATTCTCTTCTGTGATTCTAGTGTATTTAAATTCTAAATCTGTTAGTTGCCTCTGCAAATCTTTTTGATGCTTATCTTTCTTATGATACTTGTCTTGGTTATTCATCTCTTCTCTCTCTCTCTCTCTCCCTCTCTTTCTTTCTCTCGCTCTCTCTCTTCTTGCCCCCTTTCTCTTTCTCTCTGTATGAAGGTCCTCGAAGGCCAAAAAGGATATAAGAAACTTTATTGTATAAGGAAATCTTTATTTGTAAAATTTATTTTTTATAGTTACAAAGCGCCCTGAACTTAAGTATTTTTTGATCTAGAAAATGAGAAGTTAAACTTTGATGTGGGAAAAGAGTATAGAAAGGGGCAGGAAGTAAAATCATAATTGTTACTTGAGAACTGAGGAAACTTGAGACATTTTCTCGAAGAAACTTGAGATACTGTCTTGAGAATAAAAGCTTCCGAAAACCCCAGCAACTTGATTTTTACCTTCTTGATTAGCCATTGTACATGGGGAAGTCTCATAGCTCCATGAAGACATTTCCACTTAAAACAAAACAAACACCAAAAACACAATTCAATGCTTATGTAACTGATATTTTTAAGAACCATAAATTATAACTTGTTTTAAATAGCCATTGCTCTGTTATACTTACTTTCAACTTTCTTACAAAAATAAAAATAAAAATATCTATTATTGGAAGTGCATTATTTAGATAATACATTGACAAAATTTATTCATCAGTTTCTAATTCTTGATAAAACACAAAGATTTTTGCTTTACTGCAGACTAAAATGTAGCCTGGGATTTTGGCTGACCACAAGCTTAATGTCAATGCACAGAATGATGTGGCAAAATTTTAAAAAATTAAACTGCATTGAAGAATTTATACTTAGATCTCCAAAGACTGCGATCCCATTGGATGGTTTAAAATAGTCATTGACAAATTGCAGAGTCTCGAGGAGGAAAGATGCTTTGATAAAGGTGTTGCTAATTTTCTAATGCTAGAAATGGTGGAAAGAATTTAGAGAGAATTACTTAATTTTCTCTTTTATGGGAGAGGAAATAAGGTGGCAATGTGCTGCTCAAAGATTCAGAACAAGAACTTCTACGTGAGGTCAGTACGGAGAGGCTAATTTCAACTCAGTATACCAGCTCTAGGGTGCTTGTGATGCTTACTAAATATTCAGTTTCCCCTCTGTATTTCCTGGTCCTCTTAAATTTAGATAGTGCCTCTTTCTTGTTCTGGCCAATGAAATGTGAGCAGAAAACATGGGTGTGGCTTTCAGGTGGAGACAGTAATTGCCCATGAGGCTCTAGTCCCTCTCCTCTCCTTTGAGACCCTTTTCTTCCACTCCTAAATACTCACAGCTTTGATGGGCACGTCAAGAAAAATCTTAGGTGGTACATAGTCCTGTTTTGTCAACTACCACCATAGGCTCCTATGGCTCTGTACCTCCCTTTTCTGACTCTATCTCCTATCTCTCCACAACATCTAAAACCCTTTCGCCATGCTCTCTGGAGCTCTTGGTTAGTCATCAGCACAAATCCTTGTCCCTACTCTATTTTCTGAATGTTTCCTTAATCTTGTTCTAACCGAAACCTGGTTCTCCCATGAGGACATTTTGTTCCTCAGGCCCTTTCTTGCTCCTCATTGCTACTCTAGGTTCTTGGCCCTTTTCTAGAAATCTCCAGTACTGGATTTTCCATCAGATTCTACTATCCACCCCTTTCTGCAGTCATTGACCAACCTCTGGGTCACGCTCCTCCTTTCTTGAAGAGTGTAGCTCCTGGATCATGAAGACTTTTCAGGACATACTACGGACATATTCCTTCATGGTTTCAAAATTCCATTACCTGGCTGTTCAGGAACCTGACCTCTTTTTTATTCATAAAATGCCTTTTTTTTTTTTTTTTAAGACTTGGTTTTCTCTTGTCAGTAAAATAGATATAATAATGACTTCCTCTTAAGGTTATTATAAGAATGATTAAATGATGTTGAAAAAACAAGCTGCGCGAAGGCTACCTAAAGTTGAATCTGAATGGCCTGAAATAACCATTCTCAGTGGTCCAAATTTATTTTGGAAACTGTGCCTTAAATGTAATTTCATGCAGAAGCCTAAAATGTATAGAAGTGGAGCTGCTTTTACAGTAATCGGGGAGAGTGGTGAGAATGGGGAGTTCTGTAGGATCACAACCAGCTCAGCCTGCAGGCCTCAGCACAGAATTTCTAGGGCTTGGCTCAGAACAGTTTGAAAACTACTGAACTATAAGCCGTTTTATCCTTGATCTGTTCTATGTATGACCTAATTACTAACTGAAATCATTTAACTATAAAATATATATTAGTACTTCAAAAACATTTTTTGCCACAAGAGGAAGGCTTGACATTTATTCCTTGGCTAGTGATAGTTAATAAATAAAAGCTGGTCATGTGATAGATTTTTGGTATTCTTGAAAAACTTTTATAGATTGTAATATACTTAATTTTCCTTGTATAGACTTTAAAATGATCCATCAATCTTTAAAGACTACTGTTTGGGAAATGTTTGTCTTTTTTTGTATGATTATACTTCCTTTTGTTGAATGATCGTTATATAATATACTATGCTTTTTTTTTTTTTTGCCTTGCCTGGTAAAATTTATACTAGTTATTCTTAGACATTTTTTTTTTTTTGCCCCATACGATTAGTTTAATATCTCTTTACTTGGATTATAATGTTTTGTTCTGACAGTTTTAATGACATAGATTTTATTAGGAACATTTTCAAATTCCTTTGGCAATAGAAAACACATGGATTAAAATTAATACAATCTAAGCAATAATGTGTAATTGTAGAACAAAAATAATTCAGTTTTGTTAGATACTTTTTAAAAACTATTTTTAAACATTTAAACTTCCAGCAGGTTGAAAATGTTACTTAAATTCTTCATAGTCTTCTGCTGGGAAGTTGTCACTGAGTCAAAGTATATTTTAAGAATTGCAGAAATCATGACATCCTTGACAAAAGTGGCCAAACCTGGTAAGACAACAAAGCAATCTTTTGATGAAAATAAGGAATGAGAACAGGTTAGATTTATTTTGTTCACTTCTGAGTGATAGATATTTAGTTATTTTATTTTAGATTATTTAGATTATTCTAGTTTTGCAATGTCTAATATTCCTTTCAAGAAAAAGAATAAATGTTAACTTCTAGGACAAAGTGCCATTAAATAGTATCCCAAATACGTTGTTTTATTATCAGATCATTCAGAAACGGTACTTCTTATAGCTGACAATTTGCTGCTAACATATAATACATTATAACACAAATTAGTAGTATTATGGAATAAGTTCATGAGAATCTATCTTTTGATCTTTTTATTTGAAATGATACAGGGAGATGAGGTTATATAATAAATAACATTAATTTAATCCAAGATTACCTTATAAATGCTATGCTAAGTACATTTCCCTCTCAAAAACATTTATAGCAAAACAACAAAAAAGAATTATAGCGTTCTGAAAAAGATTGGCATTGAGTTTTGAATTGTAACTGCAAATGAAAAAAAGAAAAAATTTAAGTTTGACCAATGGAAATAGGCATCTAGAAGAAAACAGATATCTGAAAACAGATAAGACTATAAAAACTGACATTAGTAATGGATTATAACTAAGCAACATAATATGGCAAGTAAAAATAATGAACTTAACTCTTCCATAAATAAAATGAAAAATAATATTTTGCTTTAAATGAGAAGGCAGGGGAAAAATCTTGACCTTTTGTATTTATTTGAGTAAATGTCTGTTTGGCACATTTCCAAAAAGGCTTTGGGTGGAAGAAAATAACTACAAAGAGGCCTATGTTTAAATATTATGGTTGTGACATACACTGACAAACACCAGGCTGTTCAGTCTGTCACTCTTCCAGCTGAAGAAAACAAAGCAGAGACCTGAAGGAAGAGTGGCATGTCCCTCGGAATGCACAATTTTCTGGCTTTTGTCCCTATGTCACACATTGTGTTTCTTTTAAAATTTGCTTTTATATTTTATACAAACCTCTCACGGATCTGGAGCATGTGACAAGCAGTCTAGAAAATAAAAAAATAAAAACAAAGACAGTGGTGAAATTTTAAAATGTATCCCTTAATCAATCATATTAGGTGACATGAGACACGTCAGTGTGGGCAGCATACTAATGTTGCTGTTAGGGAGACAGAGGGGAGCAGAGGATGCGGGTCTGTAATTAGCTATACTTTTATATTTTTGATCTGCCTGAAATCAGATATGTAGTTTATTTCTACCTCAATATTTCTACTGTCATCAATAGGTAAAAGAAACAATAGGTCAAAGAAAGATTGAAAACAAAAATAATTACTGCAGAAAAAAGTGTGCTTGGCCATTCGAACAAGTGGTTTTTCCCAAACATTCTAAGATTGTCTGAATGTCTGACCCAGAGCAGCATAACTTTATTACTGAACATCAACGG
This sequence comes from Pteropus alecto, assembly GCF_000325575.1. Classification (NCBI taxonomy): domain Eukaryota; kingdom Metazoa; phylum Chordata; class Mammalia; order Chiroptera; family Pteropodidae; genus Pteropus; species Pteropus alecto. The sequence goes on along the minus strand of NW_006494614.1, from coordinate 22,114,933 downwards.
ATAGATGTGTCTGCTCTGATAATGACTGTCAAACATCATTGAAACACTTTTCAGATTTGATCAATTTAATGTTTATTCTCTAGCATAGAGTGCTGTATACACAGTAAATGCCTAATACATATCTGACTAAACTTCATTCCTGGACTTTGACCTAGGAGATGTTGCATTATCTGTAGATGACCTAAGAGCCTTAGATAAATTACTCTCAATCACTGCAGCTGTCAGGACTATATTGACCACAAGTGAAGAATTGAACTCCTGCTGACTTTTATTGGGCATTTATTGTCTCATATTTTTGAAAACTTTAGATATCTGTGGCCAGAGGCCAGATGCGGGTCTTCAAATGATGTTATCAGCAATATTTATTATTATTATTATGATTATTATTATTAATTATTATTATCTCTTGGTTCTGCGCTCCCTCTTTAGCAGATAGGTTTCTCCCAAATTATTATTATTATTATTATTATTATTGTTATTATCTCTTGGTTCTGCTCTCCCTCTTTAGCAGATAGGTTTCTCCCATGCAGTGGCAAAGATGCAGTCTTACATCCTAGCAGTTCAACAAACCCAGCAGAAAAACACCTTCTCTTTCCAAAAAATTCCAGTAAAGTTCTCATACTCATTAGATGGATTTGTGTTCTTTGCCCATTTCAAACCAATCATCATAGTCAGAGGGTGGAATCAGTCAGTGTCCCTGGGGCTCAGATAAAGTACCCAAAGAAGAGACCCTAGGCTCAGATCCAGACCTTGTTGAGAGGGCTCATGGAGAGCGGAGAAGTCCCTGTGGTGACATATGAGCATGTGGTGGCAATCCACCCTCCATGGGGTGAGCCAGGGAAAACTGTTCACAAGGAGCTGTCTCACAGGAGACACTTCAGCAACAAAACCACATGGAAGGCCCTGGGGAAAGAAGGAGCCCCTGACCAACATGCACTGCAAGAGCGGGACACTAGAGTTGTCACAAGTACTACAGTAGTCAAGGCACTCTGCTACGAAATCACTGAGTGGGAAGGGAGATTTGCTGGGCGAAGTTGAGTGCTACTGACTGCGAGGTATTGCCAAAGCTGGACACATAAGGAGCCCTGGGCTGGAAAAGCCATAAACGCAGCAGAAACCTGTTGGGTGAGCATCCTGCAACCAGGAAGCAAAATTATTTTTTTCTTCTGAAATTCGTCTCCAGCATCCTCTACTCACAAAGCTTCAGGGTCAACTGGCAGAGAAAAACTGTTTAAAGGACCCAGATTCATTTTCATAGATCAGGAAAACAAAATGAATCTGGAGTTGAGAGGCAAGTAAAAGAGGACTTTTTGACTTTTATTTTGACTTTGGGGCTATAATATCATCTAAAGTGTACATATCTTTCATTTTCTTTATTTTCCCAAATTCCTTTTTTTTGTTGTTCTGTTGGAATGGTGAGAATAAACATATAATTCTATTCCTCAGGCAGTGCTTCAGTGATTCCAAACATCACAGTGGAGGAAGAATTAGTGAGAAGCAGCAGCATGGGGAGATTTCAGAAGCAGGGATCAAGTGTCAGACAATTTTTATTTTGTAGTAGTTTTGTCAACGACCCAAAGGATGTTATTCATAATTTACTATTAGAGAAATTGATTCTCAAAAGTTTTTAATAACTTTTACCATCTATTTACCTCAGTATGCGGTGAGGGTTTATTATTACATATTTAAATTTGAAAACACAAAACAATGATTCTTAAACTTCTAAAAATGTTTTTTAAAGTATAACATATATGCATATCTTAAGCACATAACTTGGAAAATTTTCACAAACCGAACTCGCTTGTGTACTCAGGGTTTCATAAACAAATAAGGTGCCAGAAATTCCTTTGAGAATCTGAAGAAAGTTGAAGTTTCTTGTTCTCAAATATGAACAAACACAATAAGTTTAGCTTGCAATTTCAAAGTTTTCACAGAATCCAAGAACTATACTAAATAAACACAAAATGGGTTTTCCCTCTTTATGCTAATAGAACAATCTGTTCATGCTTTAGTTTCTTAGTCTAAAGAACAGGGAAAAAATAATAATAAAATACCAATCCTATCTATTTTCTGAATCACTACATAAATTGTTTGTTTTACATTTAACTGGCAATGTATTTTAAATCATAAATTGGTACTAATTATATTGCCCTGATTAAAAACAGTAATGGAATTTGTTACTGTTTTTAAACAATAAATATATCAATATAGTTTTAGATAAACACATTTTCTTGGAAGATGAGAAAATATTTTAATTTTTCTATACTGGATTTTTGCCTTTTCAATTCCAGTTTAAATACCAATTTATTATACCTGTTATTAAGAAGCTAATAACAGGTATAAATGGTGACATTTTTGAGACTACATTTATATTTTAAAATGTTTAAATATTTGGACCCAGTTGGACATATTCAATTTAAGAAAGCATAGTTCATTAACCATCAACAGATGCTATTAAGATACTATTAACTAGAAATTGTTACTTTGACCACCAGATGGAGCCAGTATTGTTTCAGAAATGCAATGGATTCTGGCATTTTCACAATTTCCCAGTATCTTTCAACTTAGCACTTTTAAATTTGCTTTCAAATTTGGTCAGAAGTGCAGAACTACTATTATTAATTGGATATATTCTTGTTAACTAAAAGCTATTTCCATTATTTTTTACAAACACCTAAATTTCTAATGTGAAAAGTAAAGGGATTGTTTTAGGTGACTTTTAGGTCTCTTCCCAATTTAGAAATCTCTTATTACATGCTGGGGATGTCTTAAGAGTATAATTCAAATTCCATTTTGCTACTTAGGAGGCATTCTTTGATATTTCATTTTTTGATATCCATAATCGTGGCAATCAATACTGATGTTATATATGAGAATTTAAAGCATACATTAGGGAATAAGATGGAGAGAGATGGAGTTAAAATACAAAAGAACTCCTAATGGTATCTATTATGAAAGTCCATTGAACGTCTATAAAGAAACAAGTTCCAGTTGGTCCAAGAGAATGTAAGTTATATATTATATGTATTGGTTTCTGTTGTATCCTTGTTTTTCCTTCCCACTTTTATACATAACACATATTTATATTCCGAGAAGTTTATTTACATAATTTTAAGTTTCAACTTTACTACTTTTCTGTTCATATACTCTGGATATATCAGTATTGGTGCCACATCTGAACATGAACTTGATGGTGATAGGGAAAATTGGAGCTGAGAGAAGAAATACCCCCCAGAGTAGCACAAAAGACTTCATCCAAAACGAGGCCAAGATATCATTTTGGGAAAATTGTATGTGTGTGTCGGCAGCCAGGTGGTGAGAGAGCTCAGCAACCTTTCAAACCCAGTAACACAGGAATGGAATTCGCACAATTAGCTGAAGCGTGTTGTGCGAGAAAGGATTTGACAACACGTGAAAGGCAAGAACATGAGGCTATAATTGATTTCACTGATAAGAGACCAGAAGGGAAGCTGCAGATGAACAATAGACAAAGTTGGCTGTTTGATGTTATATAAACTTAATGGGCATAGTTTGGAAACTGCAAGTAGTTTCTAGGTTACTGTCAATTAGAATTTAAAAATAAGAAGTGGTGGCTGTTGCTAGGATGGTATCTAAATTGAATTGTACGATGATTAGGTTAATAGAATATAAAATCTGTTTTGGGGGGGTGCTCTCTAAATATGAAATTGGGTATGAGCAAAGATGAAAAGGAACAAAGAAGCAGAGTTAGTGGCTAGGCATACAGACTCGGGAGGAACCATGAGTTCTGATTCCTGTACTGTCACTTCCATGCTAGACTAATTCAACTTTCTATTTTCGTGTTTTCTCATCTGGAAAATAGAATAAAAGTGACACTGTTGCAAGTGGTTGTTGTTAGGATTAATTGAGATGATGTGTAATCACAGTGCTTATTTTGTGATATACGCTAGATAAGCTAATGATGATAATACTGAATAATATTAATATTTCCAGGCTTTTTGTTCCAAGAGATACTCGGATGGCACTGAACAATGAAGGACACCCCAGAGAAGGAGACAGGCTTATTCTAGTTACGTAGGCAAGGAAATACCAAATGACTAGGATTTGCCAAAGGACTCAGTGCTTCTTAATATGGCAGGAAAATGTGTTCCTTTCAGGGAATGAAGTTCCCTGGGGAAATACTCAGAGATGAGCTGCTGCCTTTTAGGACATACACTTTACTAAGTGGCTTGCCTGTGGGTCCACATTCCTGTTCCTGTTGATTAGCAGGGAGCCTTCAAAAATGTTGCTAAAGGAACTGGGAGGAGTGGACAAGAATACCTTCTACTTCATCTCTCTAAAGCTTTGCTACTTGGGAAGGGTCTAATTCTTAAGAGGACATTTTACTGATAAGGAAATTGTTTTGGTGGAGAAAAAAGAAATATGCAAATGTAATTATCTGCTGGAAACATAATTTTGCTAAAAACAACATGTCTGAAAATTCTTGACTTTTCCATCAAGACATTTTTATTGATCGGCAGGTAGAAGAAACAAAAACACGAGTGGAAACTTCAGACTTAATTCTGAATAGATGATGTGCCACAGAGAGCAAGCAATTAGATGGCAAGGGATGGGTCTTCACAAGGGACCCCAGCAACTCCAGTCCTGAAAGAGAAGAGGCAGAAGCCCCCTCTCTACTCAGGAGGTTAAGAATATGAAGTGTGTCAATTTGGTTTGAAGTCAGCCTTTAAGAAATGTAAGGGAGTAAGACAATTTATGTAAGACAATTTATGTGTCTTATTGGGAAAACCAAAGTAAACTTAGGTTCTTAGAGAAGAATATCTTTTCTAGCTCCATAGGGAAAGTGACTAAAAGGAGCAGCAGTGCATTTGCACAGTGCTGACACTCTTAAGTCTACTCATCTCTGTGCACAGATTTGGCTTTTTATACTTGTCTCCACCACGAAACAGCAGGTTTCCTAGGGGAGCAGCTGATTCGATATCATGGGCAATGAAAAATTCAAAATGAGCAAAGAACATCTTACTGTTGTTGAAAAGCAAGGGATCTTTTCAAAGATGTTGGGGTAGTGCTAAAGAATTAAGGGCAGCTTAATAAAACTCCTTTTGGCCAAGTTGCAATAATTTGATCAGAATTAATGGAAATAAATGTTTTTTTTTAAAAACCCTTGAAAATTGAAGAAATGCTAATATGAACTGCACAATGACTTTAATAGAAAAGAAAGGAAATGTAATGATATATGTTTATTTTATTGATTTTGAATATATAGGTTTTATAATTAAATTTATATTTATAAAGTATAGATATGTACTTTTATTCTGTATAAGTAGGAAATGAGTGAACCAAACAAACTTGAGAGATAGAGACAGACACTGGACAAGAACTTCTGGTGCTGGTGTGTGTATGGGAACAACCAGGTATGATGGGGTTTTGCACATATCAGAGGGGATGTGTTATATAAAAACCACATAGAAAAGAATAAACATTGGAGATATGGAGTTAATGAATTAAGTAACCAATAAGACATACAAAAGTCAATAATTGGGAAAATCTATACCTTATACTCTAGGAGATGAAAACTCAGTGGTGCCTCTAATAATATAATATAACAAAGCATATGTGAATTTCTGATCATGCTAATGTGTATACAACATGACAAGAGAGTTATGACGAGATGAGTTGTATTGGCCATACAAGAGTTAAAAATAAACACACACATAAGAGGTATCAAGTTGTGAAAAACCTAGGAGTGTGAAGTTAAACAGTCTTAATGACTGAAAGAAATAAAGTATAACCATAAAAACAAAACAAATAAAAAGCTCAGACAGATAACTGCTAGTTCATGTGTAACTTATTTTGAGAGAAGCAACGAGATTCTTCACCCTTGCAAAAAATCAACGTTTGTCACCCAAATCCAGTAACCTCAATTAATCTGAGATGTCATTTGGGGGAGGGTAGAAGTAGATTAGGTTTCAAAAAAAAAGTTATAACAAAAGAAGGTATATAAGCAGTAATGAGAAAAATATAAAATTATGAAGAAATACTGAGGAAAAAAGAAACCCAGGGTCCTAATTTTTACAAAATAAGTGTAAGTGTAGACATAAATTGATACTCATTGTGTTTGTATATATTTTGTTGCTTTAGGAGTTATTTTAATATTTGATTGGGCTTATTAGTTAAAAATAGTCAAAAGAATTAGTTCTAGTAAATTTACAATTACTGTTTATATCATTTAAGAGATTTAATTAAGACTTTAATCAATGTTTAACTGTTTGTAAAATTTAATTTTCCTAGTTTTGATAATTAGGTATAAGTTTAATATACTGGACATTAAATAAAATAAAAATGATGATGGGCGTTCCTTTCAAAGTACAAAAATATCTTCATAGATATGAACTGATTTAATCATGAAGTTAATAAAATCATTAATTTAATAATTTAATTCCAACACTAGGGAATGAGGACTACCACAAGCAAAGTAGGGTTCTCTGTCATCAGTGGATGGCTGGTGTTCACAGCAAGACCTCAGACCTGGGGTAGAACTAAGGGATGAGATCACGGGCAGTGACGCTCTGCCCAGTGTCCTCATTTCTGCCATTATTGGTTGGGTTGGTGAGAAGTGGTGTACGAGGGTGGCTTCCTTTTGATAAAAAAAATCATTTCAAGCTACTTCTGAAGATGTGCCACAATGGGGAGAAGCTTGCTATCCTTTCATGTGTTAGTTTATTTCCTAGGCATGAAACGTATTTCTTATGGGGCTGGGGAATGTGTATAGGCTAAACTGGAGTGAGAGGCAAAGAAGTGAAGGCTAGGGTTCCTCCGGAGCCCTGTCACCCACTGCAGGATGAATCCGTGTGTCAGAATTTCAAGGCATATTCCTGAAGCTGCCCAGTTTTCTGCATGAGCAGCTTTTCAATCCAAATTCTAAATTTAATGCTTGCTCTGTCATCCCGACAAACACAACATCATTACTTTTCTGCCTTGAATTGCAAAGATTCTCAGAAGCTTGAATCAAACAACAAGGAAATTCTCCCTATTTCTTCACTATTTCAATAACCTTATTTTCATGGGAAAACCTTTAACTTTTCTTTCCTGAGCTCTCAAAGAAAGCAGGCAAATGTCTTTTGTGTTCCTAGTCTCCACTGCCTCATTCCCAAAGTTTGCCTCTCAGTACTAGTCTGAGTGTGATAATAGTTATTTTCCAGTAAAAGGGTTGTATGGTCAAATAATTTTGGAAACAATTAGATTAAACACAATTAAAAATATTTTCTTCACTATAAGACTTTATTTGGCCAAGATACCATTTTTAGGGTAGCTATTTGTAAAGCCTAGTGATCTGCAGAATGTATTTTAGAAATTGTGGCTACTTCTGGTGTCCTTCGCATTCCCAGTGCCCAGAATTCTGATTTAGGATAAAGAGCGGATGAGTAAACAAAAAATTAAAAAAATTAAAAAGTAAACAAGTTGCATCTTTGTGTAACAGTGAAAAATAGTTAAAGCAAAGAAAACAAACTGAAATGATTTCCTCTCTTTTCCACCAAAATAAATAAATAAATAAACAACAGCAGCAAAAACATGGCCTAAGGCAGTAGAAAAACCTGGCTTCACAAGCATTTTGCTGCTTATAAACCATGTGAAGGCCCTGGGGTTAGACTCTTCAGAATTCTAGATTCTTCACCTGCCCAGCTAAGCTAATAGGGCCTTGAATGATTGTGCTGAGGGCTAAATGAGATCGCACAATGTAGAAAGTCTAACATGGGAGGTATTAAAAAATGGTAGCTGTTCTTATAATTTGAATACAATCATATCTAAATGTTCTTTTTTGATATAATAAGTGTCCTTTAAAAAATCAAATTTTCTGTTTTACACTAAAGAGCACAATCAGTGTTCTAAATCTATTTTACTGAAATTAAATACAGTTGCTAAACTCCCAAAGATGTCTAAATAAATCCCAATTTTAGATGTTTACTATAATTTGCTTAAAGAAAAACACTTGGTAAAGTCAGGATATGTCTAGGAAAGACTGACTGTCCACTCAGAGGGCTTCAGAAGGTAGACTTTTGGGGGATGCTTTACAGGACAGGTATTGGCCCCACTGGCTCAATTCCTCGAACTACTAAGAATGGATTGCTCCCTCAGGGCTGCGCTGTCAGTATGAGTGCTCAGAGAGACTCAAGCATAAAACTAGAATAGCAGTGCATTTATTATGTTGAAATATATATTAATATATAATATGTAATATATAATAATACATAATATATATAACGATGAAAACTATAAATGCTAAGTGGACTAGATTACCGGATTCCTGTGCTTTTTGGCTGAGGCAGTCTTCCTCTGGAAGTAAACATGATAGGAAAATAAATTTGGCTTGATGAGCAGGGAATCACAAAAGGGAGATATCTTGTAATGACTATTTGGTATCTACCATGTACCAGGTACTTGCAAACAGTATCTCATTTCACAGTGTTACAGCCAACCTGCATGATAGGTACCATTTGGCCCCATTTTACAGAGAAAGAAACTGAGAGGTAAAGTAAATTACCAAAGGTGACATGGCTAGTAAGAGGGGGAGCCAGGGTTTGAATTCAGTCATTCAGGCCAAAAGCCTTGGAATGGTTCTTGACAGCTGTCTCTCTCACACTTAACACTTCATATCTTTCAAGAAGTGTGGTTTGTTCTGCCTTCAAAATATATCCAAAATATGATTTCTTATCACCCTTTTCACTACCATCCCAGGTTTTGCTACCATCATCTCACATTAGAATTGCTTCATTTGTCCTTACAGTGGTCTACAGTGACCTCTCTTTGACCTTATCTCTCTTTACTTTCCCTTTCTTCATTTAGCTCTTGCTGTCCTGGCTTCCTTGAAATTCCTCAAGTGTGCCAGGAATGTTCCTATCTTCAGCAGTTGCTCTAGCTGTTCCCTCTGCATAAAATATGCCCCCCTAGATATCCACTTGCAAACTTCCTCACCACCCTCAGATCATTGCTCAAATACCACTTCTCAGTGAGGATTCCCTGGCCATTTAAATTAAAACTGCACGCTACTCTTCCTCCAAAGCCTTCCCAATTCCTTATATCTTGTTTTATGTTTCCTTTTTCATAGCATTTATTTAGTTTCTGACATACTATATGATTTATTTATTTATTTATTTATTTATTTATTTATGTTTAATGCTTATTTTCTGTGGCATTGGGCAGGGTTCTTTGTGTGTTTTGTTTATAGACACATAACAAGTGTCTAGAAAAAATACTGGACACATAGCAGGTGCTAAATATTTGTGTAATTAATAGTTTATTTGACTGTGAAGCTCATGATCCTTCTACTATATGAATATTTTCTTAACAATTAAGACTCTGACAGGTCAGATTATCTGTTCAAGGATAGTCCTTACCCAGAGACTTCTTGGATGAATAATTGCTAAAGTTTTCCCTTTTAATTTTGCTTCCATAGGTAATCAGCTCTTTTCCAACATACTATTTCTTTAAATTGAGAAGAATATTTTAATATGTAATAGCCAAAACTGGCATGAAGCTAGTATCATTAAGGTGATTTTGTATATCTCTGCTTTCTGTTGAAAGTGATCTTAGATCCCAGTTTTTGAGAAGGAGGATGTATTTCATGTTGCCCTATAAAATACCAATATCTTAGTGCCCATAAATCATTGAAATATACCAAATTTCCAATATCGTATTTGGGAAACTAAAGTTTCCTTACACAAAGAGCATTAAATTTCTTTTTCAAACCTTTTGTCCAGCTCTTTTGGTGTGGTGGATGTAGTTATTATGCATGTTGATGGCTGCTTTGTTTCCAGGGTCATTTCTTTTCTTTGCACATTTTGAGCAGAGGATAAAACTACTGGTGCCTAAAGGCTTTAAGCTACAAGAAAGTGGTTGTCTTCCCAATCAGCTAGTGACTCATACAAATGAAGAAGCAAGGACAAGGAAAGAGAAGAACCTCCCCCTACCCCCCACCACGTTGATACTAATAATTTGCTCCTGGAAGCTGCA
>NW_006494614.1:22101348-22104900 GCF_000325575.1 Pteropus alecto | reverse complement strand
TACAGTCTGCTTTGAGGAGAAAAGAGGCAAAGGTCATCGAAAGCTATTAGGAAGTAGTGAAAATATTTAGGTGTTTACAGTAGAAACCTATTACTTCTTTTTTCCTGCCCTATATCCCTTCTCTCAAAGAAGAGCATAAGGATGTCAACTATGTTGTCCTTCTTCTCCCTCATAAGGTAGACAGGTGACATGAGCTAGTTAATCAGAGTATTCTCTGTGCTTAGACAGAGAGATCAGTCCAGCTGTGGCCATATAACTTGAATAAAGATCGAATCCATTTGGTAGATTGATACGGATACTGTGGAATGAGGGTTGTGGCTTTTTCTCTGAACTGCTACTTATAAGGAGGATATAAGGTTGGAAGTATAGTGGTCATCTCCCCTGATGCATGGAAGAGACCTGAAAATTAGGCCATTGAAGAAAGCAAAACTAAGAGGGCAGAGAGAAAGAAAATGCTATTATTTGAACTTCCAGATCTGGCTGTTGCCAAAAAACAAGCCCCTTTCCTTAGACTTCCCAATTATGTGAGCCACATAAATATCCTCTCTCTTTTTTTTCAGGCTGGTTTGAATTTTATTTCTCTTGCAACTGAAAAAGTCCTTCCTAATAAAACAAGCGTTTCACAAAGGAATCACTTCAATATTAGCATCTTACTCATTACGATTAGAATTCATGTATAAAACAATGACTTGAGGCTCTGGAATAATAAAAGAAAATCAATTATGTTTAGGTTTCTTTTTTTTTTTTTCTTTTTTCCTTCCCTCTTTCCTTTCTTTCTTCCTTCCCTCTCAGCCCCTGTCTTTGTTGCGAAAGATTTTAAGCTGGCTGCATCCACTACATTATAAGTCCGAAGAGTGAACATTTTGGGAAGATAGTCTCAATGGTTATAACCAAAAATTTTCTGATTATTCTTTAGTTATCAAGACAATTAAAGCAATATTCCCATTTCCCAAATGTGCTGCTATCTGGTTAACAGATTTTACTAATAAACGGAGTGAGTCATTTTATTATCGATCTCTTTTTGCCACTTTGCCATTTACTAGTTGTGTTAGCTCATCAAATTATTTGACCTTCCTGAGACTTATTTTCCCTATCTGGAATACTCCCAAAGAGTAATAATGTAATAAGACAATGTGTATAAACTGCCTGGTTCAGAGTAGACGCTCAATAAATGGTAGCTATTTTTATATCATCACTATCACATTACTTTTGCCCACTATTTTTAGAATCAGGAAGGAATGATGTAAAAGGTGTCCTTATTCAGTCTTCAAGAATAGTTAAGGAAAATAGGACATTGTTAAGTAAGTGAGAAAATTGATGTTTCTGTTTCATGCCTTCATTAGCAATGATATGAAGTGGCTACAAAATTATGTTTCTTTTATATACCAACAATTGACCAATCCTTGTACCAATGAGTCCCAATTTGCTCCTGTTTTAAAGATTCTATCTGAATGATAAAAGCAGCGAGGTGCATCAGCAGAAGGGATAAAGTCCTAAGGGAGAGAATGTTCTTTATTCACATGCAGATTCAGCATGTCTTTTCTGTACTAGAGCTAACGAAGCTTTCCTGGGGTAGTTGCACATCTGACTGCAGATACTAGCCCTGAAGCCAGATTTTTACCAACCATGATAATGGCATCTATTTATATTGCATCATTGGCATTCAAAAATATATATGTATTCTCAATGGTCTAAAGCTCTAAGTATGCAAAGTGTGCAGCCAGGAAGGGTGGGAAGATGCTGAAGGAAGATTAAGAAGGAAACATGGCATGATTCTGTTTATCAGCTTTTCTTAGGCAAAGCTCTTTTGGGATTTTATTTTTTTCTTCCAGTGACTGATTAAATGTCCATGCCTATGGCAATGGGGATCCTTAAAAATAACTGAATATTGTAAAGTAGAGTTTTTCATAACCATGTACCATGGTCTCAAATTAATCTTTTATTTTTCTTGTAATAGGTATCAATACAAAAATAATGTCTTACATCAGCATGGTGCTCAAGGCTTTGCAAAGTGCTTTCATGTGCATGATCTCATTTTATCCTCCTAACAAAATAGTAATGGAGGTAGAGTTTGCATGCATCTCTTTCTCTGTTTTAAATTTGTACAGTTTGAGGCTTTATGTGTTTAAATATTTTGCCAAAGGTGACAAAAATAGTAAGTTATATATCTGGGGTTGATTTTGAGGTTTAAGTGCAGCACCTTTTTTGGCTTTACTAGATTTCAAGAGTTTGTTGTTTTTGTCTGTTCGGTTTTTGTTTGATGTCATTCATCTATTTTATTTGTTTTAAAGCATTGAACTTGACAATCTTCTTTCTGCTAAGAAAAATCTTATTTCTTGGGTGAATGCAGGAGAATTCTTTGTTTCCATGCAAATGAAAGAAAGAATCAATTTACTTTCCTACCAAATCTGGCTCCTACAAGATACTGATTTGCCTCATCATCTTTTAATAAGCAGAGAGTGGCTATTGGGAAAGTATCAATAGCTGGATGATAGCACACTCACTCTACTCCCTTGTCAACTAAAATCCTCATTGAAGTTATACATAGCAGGGGCAAGAGACTGTGCAGCAAATCCAGAGCATTCTTGAGCGTGTGTTTTAGAGCAGCTGTGAGTTGAAAAATCCTATGGAAGTTCTTCTGTCCTAAATTATTGAACTGATAAAGTGAGTGAGAGAGAATGTAAGTGTTGCATATGCATTATTTCTTTATACATATTCACTTCCTTCTCATAGTTGGGTACTGATAAGAACTGGATGATAAAATATTGTGTTGAACTGAATGTCCGGAAAAAAATTGTCTGGATTAAGGATGCTAGATTGAAAATAGGAAAAGGGCTAATATTTTTCTTAACCCAGCTTCTTTGCACTAAACCTTTTCCTCCAAATGTACTCTGTCCCGTTTTTTTTATCTCACCATTTTCTTCCTGTAAAAGGTCCTTCTATTTGTTTGATTATCTACCTAGTTTCTCTCTCTCCATCTACAAAATATCATAAGCTGCTACCCAACAGTAAATCCAGCCTTTTATCCTCAGACCAAATGGTCCAAGGAGCCTATAAACTTACCTGGAACAAGTTATGGATATTCTGCTACATCTCAGCTCACTCGAGTGTGTTTGCACCAGCTCTATTACTATTAGCAAGGTTCATGTGGAAATCACAAGTCCTAAAAAGGAAATGAAAATGCAAGAGATGTGTTAACTCAGTGAGCTGGGTTAACCTTTATATAACTGAAATTTCAGAAAGAGGAAAGAGAGAAGATGAGGTAGAATGAATATCTATAGGCATAACAACAGTGAGTTCTCCAAAGGAAGTTCTATCAAATTCAGGCAAATTCATATCATATTAAAATGGCTAAAAATCAAAGACGAAGATGAGGAAATTAAAGGATTAGGCAACCGATAAACAGAACTGGTCTCTATTGGGGAGCATCCCTATTCTTAGAGTTGTACAACTTTGTAATGTGTGCCTGGCAGGACTGCATAATTGTTATGGATCAGTGACTGCTCTATGCCTCTGTCCCTCTCTTTTTGGAATATAACTGTCTGGTTAAAG
>NW_006494614.1:22078736-22101337 GCF_000325575.1 Pteropus alecto | reverse complement strand
CCAGGGTGAAAAAGAACTATTTAATTCACGAATCCATTGTTTAAGAGGAGCCACTCCCAAAGAACTGCATTTGAGAAATTTCACCTATAAAGCTTCATTTACACCAGGACCACATGCAGATTACTGCATTCTGGACTTTGTACCTCATGCAGTGATTGCATGAGATCTGAGGGTCTTGGAAGGGGGTGAGTTTATTTTGCATGTGGGAGAGATGTACATACATGGAGCTGAAAGAAGGACTAGGATAGATTTTAACAATAATGCCCCCCACCCCCAGTGAATCAAGCCTCCCAGTATCCAGATACTTATATTCTCCCCTTCCAGTTGGCTCTGAGGTTGGCTGTATGATTTCTGGCCAACGATATATCAGCAAACATGATGCTAGCAGAGGCTCAATAAGAGTTTATCTATTGAAGTTTACTCTCTTGTAAGGCTTCCTTGCTGGAGCCCTGGATGGCAGATCACATGGAGATATTGGCCCAGCAATTCCATCAGCTGAAACCATCCTCGGGTTTGCCACCAGCAGAATACATCCACATAAGTAAGCTCAGACCTGACTAGAAGAAGTATCAGTCAACCCACAGGACCTTAAGATATAATCAACTGTTGTGGTTTAAGTCACTAATTTGTAGGGTGGCTATAATCAGCAATGTATAACTGAAACAATACACTATTTTCAATAAAAAAAGTTCACTCCAAAAAATGCTCTTAAGGAAAGGACTTGTCATAACTTTTTAGGAATGATATCTTTTCTAACGATGTGTCTTAAGCAAAAGGTATCACGAATCTACATGTATGGTTATACTTTAATAGTTGTATAAAATTCTTAAACTATATTAGTTTTATAGATTTTAGAGATCTTGTCTTTTGATGGCTGATAACTCTAACTACTCTAAGAAATCTAAGTTACCACTAAAAATGGAAAAAGAAAAACTCCCAGAATATGCTTTATTGTTACCTCAGTTGTTTAGTTCTTTTTGTCCCTCAGAGTAGTCATTAGTATTATCACTCATGATGGGGTCCAAAGGCAATGATCAAAACTCATTAGATTCATGAACTTTCCTGTAAAAAAAAAAAAAAAAAAAAGGATGGTTTCTCTTTAGTAAATTATAGAATTACACTTTTTGGACAACAAAGTATTGTACCATACCAATAACAGGGTGTAGATCCAAGGAAACTTATGGTCAAGGAAACAGTTAAGATCACTTTAAGACTATTTGCAGCAGCATTCTCCAAGTTTATATATTTCCTTCCCCGCCCCCTCCCAAGAAAACCTTATAGGTCAAATTATTTAACTAAGGCTCCTTGAATTTTAATGCTTTCTCAGTTAGTAACAAAATACATAGTAAGAATATTCTTGTGACAAATGTAAATCCAAACTTAAATGATGTATAGTGCTGAATCCTATTAACTTTTTTATGGTATTTTAAAACAATGTATATAACTCTTAAGTGGATTGTATTCACATACTACTGCACTAGTCAATGAAAAGATAAGAATTTCTCTTTATTAAAATGCATGTTCATCGTCTCTGAGAAGAAATTACCTTTAAAAATAATCGGGCTGAGAAAAATTTCTGGTTTCACCTCTGATCTACAAACAGCTGTGAAGTCAGTGTTCCTGACCTTAAAGAAGAAAGGTTGGACACCTAAAAATGAATGTCTTTCTTGGACCCATCAGAGAATTGAAGTGGCAGGGCAAAAAATAAATTTAAACATTACTCAGATAAGTTTAAAGAGAGATGGAGGAAGGTAAGCCAAAGAAAGCTGGAAGAGCTACATTAATATTATCCAAAGTAGATTTTAGAACAGTGAAGATTATTAGTGATAAAGAGGAACATTACGTAATGATACATGAGTCCATTATCTAAGGAGATATAACAATCCTACACTTTTATGAACCTAATAACAGTCAAAATACATGAGGCAAAAACTAATAGAAATGAAAGGAAAACTAAACAAGTCCACTATTACAGTTGATAAAACATCTCTGGAAGTATACACAAACTAATAAAGTAGTTGTCACTTGGGAAAGGAACTGTGGACACAGATAGAAGGGAGATTTACTTTTTATTTTATACTTTTTCGATTCTGTACCATGTGCATCTATTACATAGTCTGAAATTGTATAAATAAAAAAGAAGGAAAAATCTTTGAAATTAGGCCAAGATTCAAATACTGGTTCAGTTAATAAGTTAATTAGTGCCTCAGTTTCCTCGTCTGTGAAATGGGGACATAATTGCTGTGAGGATTGAGATAAATGTGTCAAGTTGTAAATACAGTGCCAGATACTTGATAAGTCCTTAATAAATACCACTTTTGTTTCAGGTATAATTTATTTAAAATTTGTGTGATTGTTCAGCTGCAAGTTCTGTGTAACACTTCTGGCATTCATTCTGCGGTATGCTAGGTTCTCTAATTTCTGTGGCCTATGGTACATCTTAACTTTCTGTCACTCGTTTGATAATTTGGATTCATGGTGCTCAGGAATTTTTTCCCAAGTCACCAACTGATGTACTGCATTAGGCTATTAGAACACACATTATTTTGAGTCATCTTAGACCTTGATAGGATCCATTGCCCATTTTCACTAAGACTCTACTGCCTCTTTCACCAGTCCAACATCATCCTTAGTAGTGAATATCAGAAGGCTCTTCCTTGAGTTCTTTAGTTTGCTCAAGCTGCACAGGGAAAAGTTTAGAACAAAACTGAGTAGTGGGAAAAAATGTCGGCAGAAAAGAAAGGGCAAAAAATTTTCCCACATATTTTTTTCTGAGATTAATTCCAAAATTATTCGATTAATGGTTTAGGTGTAGCTGGTCAATATTTGTTTAGATGTGACATTGTAGTACATTTAATGAATGTGTAATCAATTTTTAGTCTCCCCACTTTATATATGATAAGAAATATAAGAGAATTAATGAGAATTAAAATAAGTATAATAATCACAGTAGATATTTAAAGACATAGTGCAGAATTTGACCATGAGAAGGAATGACATCATTTTTATTAAATTTTTGAAGCCCTTGACATTTCGAAGTTAAGAATTCATAAAATGTCAAAGGATCAAAAATTAATTCTAAATAAAGGTTGATTCATGCATTTTAAGACAGGTCAGCATTATATAACATGTACTGTGACCATGGGATGCTACTGATGTGGAATGGAGTGGTTGGAAACAAAAAAAAAAACCTTTGCATTTGGTTGATTCAGAACCATTCATAATGTGCCATCTCCTCTTATTTTCCCCTACTCCTTGTGTCTTTACACTGTCCTTGAATTTTCCAAAGTGACACGTTATTCAGCTTTGTCTTTCTATTTAACAATTTTTTCTTACTCAACATATCTAAAGTAACCATATTTCCAATTTAAAAAGCAGGAAGAAGTTACACATTTGACCAAGATATAGTAATAGGGACTGGATTTAGCCTCTGATCTAAAACAAATAAACAAACAAACAAACAAAATGTGTAATATATATGAAACAATGGTTTTCAATGTATTGGACATCAGCTCACCCCTGAAAGAGAACAAATAAACAAGAAGATCCATATAATTGCTTTGTATTAGGACTTTGCATATCCGGATTGTAGTTCAGGGAGGAGGACTCAGGCAGAACCCGGTGAATTCCCTGGATCGAGGCGATAATGCTGAGAGTTCAGGAGAGCAGGTTTCTAGAGCTAGCTAGACAGAATATCAGACGAGAGAGGTTTGTACAGAGAATGAACTCTGAAAAGCTGCAGAAGGTGCCCATTGGTTCTTCAGACGGGTCATGATCAGTGTATTCAAGTGAGCAAACTACTTGAGGCCCAGAAAAGAACTTTCTGAAAGGATTTGAAGTAACAGTGCCTGGCACTCACATAGAGCCAGAAATAGTACCAGTTTCTATCTGCCAGACTAGAGAAATTCATAATTAATAGGACACTGAATAGAGTACACAAAGGTCTTCTTTAGTTGTAGGAAATAATTAGTCTTAGTCTGAGCATTGCTCCGGTCCTGCCTAAAAATATTTCAAAAGCGAGACTTGAAATTCTCAAATTTCTTGAAAGTAATTATATTGCATACTACAATGAAAGCCAAAAACATGAGTAGTAGTACAAAAATATCCAGCACTCAGGAAGGTAAAACTCACAATGTCTGGCATCCATTAAAATATTACAATGCATACGAAGAAACAGGACATTATAATTTATAATGAGAAGAACCCATCAATTGAAACTGACTAAGAACTGAAAAGACAATAGAATTAGCAGAGGATGACATTCAACAATTATTATGATTATATTTCATATGTTCGATACATTACATGAATACATGGAAGATATAAAAGAGACCCAAATTGAATTTCTGGGGATGAAAACTACAGTGCATGAGGTGAAAAGTTAAAACTGTAAGGTGTAATAATTAGAGTCACTATTAAAAAGCATGTACAGAATTAGCATTAGGTATATCATCATCAGAATTACCAGATTTTAGAGCAACGGATATCGCAATGAGTAAAAAAGCTCATTTCATAATGATAAAAAGTCAATTGATCAAGAGGACATAATAATCCTAAGTGTTGATGCACATAATAACAGAGCTTTAAAATAAATGAAGCAAAAACTGATAATTGGAATCTTCAACTAAAATTACCTGATTTCAAGACTGTTTATGGACCTACAGTAATCAAGACAGTGCAGTATTGACATAAAGATGGGTGAATAAAAAAACAGAATAGAGAACCCAGAAATACATTCACATATATATGGACAAAGAATTTTTAACAAGGATACCAAGGCAATTCAATCAAGAAGGATTTTTAGCATATGAGTGAAAAAAATATAAGCTGAAAAGTGAGCATCCATACATCATAATATACAAAAGAATTTACTCAAAATAGATTATGCAACTAAATATAAAACTATGCAACTATTTACAGAAGAAAATCTTTGTAACCTTGGGTTAGATATGGATTTCTTAGATAATACACCAAAATAATGATAACTTAGACTTCATCAAAATTAAAAACTGCTTTTTCAAAGATACTGCTAAAAGATTGAACAGAAAACACACAGATTTAGAGAAATTATTTGCAAATCTGTTAAAAGACTTGTATTCAGATTACATAAAGAACTCTCGAACTCAATATTAAGAAAACAACCAATTAAATTGGTGAAATGATGAAGCACACATTTCAGCAAACAAGATATAAGGATGGCAAGTAAGCACCAAAAAAGATGCTCAGCATCATTGGGATTGGGAATTCTGTGCTGAGCAGGTAAGAAACAGAGCAAATAAGATTGAATGTGTATGTTTAATATAGCCTCATTCTTATCCATGGATATTTGAGGCCTAGGTACAGTCAAGTTACATGAAAATCAAGTGAGGAAACAAATGTAAAAGGCTTAGTACAAGTCTAACTGTTCTAGAGACTTATTTTTTGCTTGCTCTCTTATATATATGTTATATACATGTATATACATATTTTCATATTATGATATTCTAATCAGCATTTTTTTCAGAAGAAAAAATATGATATAAAACTATTAAAGGTGCTGAAAGTCACATGAAAAGATGTACTTTCTTCTAAATTAATTACATTTAATCACATCTTATCATATTTTATCATATAAGCTCCGTGAAGAAAAAGCCTTTTAGTAAGTTTAATACATGTATCTGACAGTCCTTCAATAATTTATAATAGAAGTTCTTGCTAAATTTAGTATAATGTCCAAATAGATTTATTACTTTCAAATGTGAATAAGAATATTTAATTCTTTAATTTTCTTTCCCAAATAGACTGTAGAAACACTGCCTTACTGTGAAACAGGATGATTTTCAATCTGTATTCCACGGGGCCTTAGTGTTTCTCACAAAGTTGTCTATGGGCAGGGGTCTGGGAAGATTGGTGGAGAGCAAAAAACCTCTTCCCACTTTTTCTGTTATTCCAAGTAAGATTTCATTTGAAAAAAATGATTCTGCTATTGGAAAAAGTAGAAAACAAAGAGGAAGGAGAGTAAAAGCCACCATTATAACAGAATGATCATTGACTAGGTATCAAGACACTGGTATGATGATTAGTTTTGTGTGTCAACTTGACTGGGTCAAGGAATGACCAGGTAGGTAGCTGTTCAACATGTTTTCTAGGTGTGTGTGTGTGCGCGCGCACGCACGCGTGTCTGTGTCTGTGTGTGTGTTTATTGTCTATGTATGAGTATATGAGGTTTTTTTCTGGAAGAGCATTTAAATCAGTAGACTAAGTAAAGCAGATTGCATTCCCCAGCATAGGTTAGCATCATTCAATCTGTTGAGAGCCTGAATAGAACAAAAAGGCAGAGGAAGATTGAATTTGCTTGCTGCCTGATTGCTTGAGCTGGGACATTAACCTTCTCCTGCCCTCTGTGCTCAGGCCTTCAGACTTGGACTGGAATCCATACCATTGGCTCTTTGGCTCTCAGGCCTTCAAACTACACCATTAGCCTTCCTGGGTCTCCAGCTTACAGAAGGTAGATTATGGGACTTCTCAGCCTCTATATCACTTGAACCAATACTTTATAATAAATCTACATACATACATAGATACATATTAGTCAGGGAAAACCCTGACTAATACACATGGGTTAACATCCAGCTGTGTGCTTTCAAGCAAATTATTTACTCTTTTTATTTGGACCTGCAAAGAGTAAGAGTAATGTAGCTTGTCTAGAAACTACTAAATGTCCCTAGAATAGGTCAACAGATAATGCTGCTTTCAGTTTAAAAAAATTGATTATTTGTATTTCAATACCCTAGTTATGTTCAAATGACTACTATTAAAAATCTCATAAAGCAAGGAATTGAAAACCTAGTTGAAGAAATAATGATGGAAAAGTTTCCTAACCCAGCAAAGAAAGTAGACATAAAAGTCCAGGAAGCACAGAGAGTCCCAAACAAGATGAATCCAAAGAGGCCCACATCAAGACACATCATAATTAAAATGCCAAACATTAAAGACAAAGAATCTTAAAAGCGATAAAAAAAAAGAAGTCAATTACTTACAAAGGAGCTTCCATAAGACTGTTGGATGATTTCTTAACAGAAACTCTGCAGGCCTGAAGGAATTGACACAAAATATCCAAAGTGTTGAAAAGCAAGGACCTACAACCAAGATTACTCTATCTAGCAAGGCTATCATTTAGAATTGAAAGACAGGTAAAGAATTTCCCAGGCAAGAAAAAGCTAAAGGAGTTCATCACTAGCAAACCAGTATTACAAGAAATGTTAAAAAAAATTTCTTTAAGAAGAAGAAAAATATATATGAATAATAAAATGGCAATAACTATGTATCTATCAACAATTACTTTAAGTGTAAATGGATTAAATACTCCAATCAAAAGACATAGGGTGACTGAATGTATAAGAAAACAAGATCCATACGTTAGCTGCCTACAAGAGACTCACTTCGGATTGAAAGACACACACAGACTGAAAGAAAAAGGATGGAAAAAGATATTTCATGCAAATGGAAATTTTAAAAATGCTGAATTAGCAATACTTATATCGGATAAAATAGACTTTAAAAATCAAAGACTACAACAAGAGACAAGGACCCAGCAATTTCACTTTTGAATATTTATCCGAAGAAACTCAAAGCACTAATTTGAAAAGACATGCATCCATTCGTTCATTGCAGCATTATTTACAATAGCCGAAATATGGAAGCAACCTAAGTATCCATTGATAGATGAATGAATAAAGAAGAGGTGATATATATATATACACACACACACACACACACACACACACACACACACACACACACACTATGGAATATTACTCAGCCATAAAAGAGTGAAATCTTGTCATTTGTAACTACATGGATGGAGCTAGAGGGTATTATGTGAAATAAGTCAGACAGAGAAAGACAAATACCATATGATTTCATTTATATGTGGAATCTAAAAAAGAAAATAAACAAAACAAAAATAAACTCATAGGTACAGAGAACATTTTGGTGGTAGCCAGATGGAAGGGGATGACGGGATAGGTGAAAAAGGCGAAGGGATTAAGATGTGCAAATTGCCAGTTATAAAAACAGTTATGGGGATGTAAAGTACAGCATAGGGAATATAGTCAGTAATATTATAATAACTATGTATGGTATCGAATGATCACTTTGCAAGTTATATAAATGCCTAATCACTGTTATATACCTGATACCAATATAATATTATATGTCAGCCATAATTGCAAAATAAAAAATTGTTTTAAAAAACATTTTCTCTTTGACCAAATTTTTGTTTTTAAAATTATGCTAATATCATTACCTTGCCTAAATGATAATAAAAGTTACCATTTATTGAAGCATTATCTCATTTAATTGAATCCTTCCAACAATCATATGAGTTGGTGTTATCTCCATTTCACTAATGGAGGACAGTGAAGCTCAGAGATGTTCAATGACTTGCCAAAATTGCATGGTTCTCCAGGCCTTTGTGGACCCCAAGTCTTGCCTTTCTACCCCACAGGCAGCCTTGTTTAGGATAGCTGTGAGCTGGTGATGGGGCTTATCTGTGGAATCAGTACCTGAGTATCAGGGATATTTCTGGGATCTGTTATTTAATGAATCAACGTCTACTTGAGTCAGATGTGTACAGGGTAATCATGCGATCAAGATTTCCTTGAGCAGACTCAATTGAAAGTACTTTTCCCTTTTGTTCATTAAAAGCAGTATTTCATTAAATATAATAACCACCTAGGTAAGTGGCAAAGCTAGGATTTATTCCCCATTAGCTTCAGTCTAACAACCATGCTATTCTGCTTTTCATCCAGTCAATTTCAACACACCCATAATTAACACTTTAATTTCAAAATAGTAATTCAGTTATGAAAATCTAACTTAAAAGCATCTCTAAGATGCTGAACTTCTTCCTTTTTCCCTTTCAGCACTCAACTCATTTAAATGATGCATCATTAATCTGAACAGATTTTTGTGTCTGGAGAGTTTCAAAAATATTCAGTGTCTGTATTAATCCACTCTCTAATTAGTGGTATCTAGACTAATGAGATATATTTATATATACACACATAGAGTTATGTAAAATACTGTGCATCAATAAAAAAATACATTTATACAGTTTATTAGGCTTTCCCACACCAAGAGGATTATTTAATGGTTGCTAGATAAACTACGTTAAAGGATGATTTTAATTATTGACAATTTGAGACAATGGGAAAAAGTATACATTTATTTGAATAGTAGCTCAAAGTTATAATATTCAGTCAATTACACTGTTTAATGATTGTTACTTTAATTTTCCTTCTGAGGTGGAAAGTTATTTTTCCTGATTGTTTAACCAATATTACAGCTAGGTCTAAACTATCACAGATCCCCTGAGCCTAAATATTTAATATTTTAGACTGGTTAAAATGCCGAGGAGCTGAGCCACAGACTGCTAGCTTAAGGCTGCGGTTTGGATTTTCTTTCCTTCATTCTTCTATACATTAAATATCACAGCAGGGGCCTGTTAACAATGTGCTTAATGGTTATGCGATTTCTGTTTTACAGCGAGAGAAAACCTCTGCATACCATTAGGTGCACAACAAACTAGTTTGTTAGATTGATATAACGTAACATTTTATAATTGGGTTGTATTTTATAATCTTTAAAGCCAACATAGGAAGAATTAGAATACAAGCTTTTCCCTCAAAATTCAGAATTTTATTAGTTACTAGTGCTACTAGAATTCCTTTTCCTTATTTATATCCAAAAGAATTGTAAATTTATATTGTTATGTCTGCTTTCTTTCAAGGAGCCTAAGGCACTTTGCATGAAGTAATTCTCCATCTGCCTCTAGGAAAATGGGAAGAAACTTACCAGAAATCCCTCTTACTTTAATCTTATCCCACTGTCTCAGTGATCTAAGTAATATCATGGAAAGTCAATATACCTAACTCTGAGAAGGCAATGGTTATACATTGTATCAAAATAACATTATTATATAATTAAACAAAATTGACAGATTGAAAGGCAATATATAGATTATTAATATTTTTAAGTACTTTTGGGGACATAGTTTTGCAGGAGTTAAAAATTCAGAGTTCTTTTTTCAGACTGCTTGAGTTTAAATTTGGGTATCAGGGCCAAACAACCTTAATGGATTAATTACTGTGACTATAGATAATACAGATGATAACATAGATGATCTCTCTCTCTCTCTCTCACTCTCTCTCTCTCTCTCTTTCCTTCCTCTGTCCCTCATTCTCCATTCCTTTACAAGAACACTATAAGGGTTACTCTACCTTAATCACAGTGGCATTAGTGCAGCATTCTAGTGAAGACAAAACCACCCAATTTCTAATTCTAGCTCTGCATCCTAACCCACTGCATGACTTGGGCTTCATCTGTAAAATAAGGGTCTAAATTGAGCATGACTTTTCTCTACTCATTCTGAACTCGAGCTACCAGTTCAGCTAGCTTTTTACACAGATTCTGTAAATATCGCTTATCTGTATTGCTCCAGAATCCTCTTGGCACAAGATACTGTTTGGATCTTGCAATGAAACCAGGATTACACAGTGCTTCCCACTTGCTTTGCCTACCTTCTCTCTTTGTTTTTTGGTTTTGCCAGTTTTTAATGACAGTTATGGCAATAATACCACTGCCTACTTATTGAAAGACATTGCAGAGTGTTCAAACAGCCAGTTCAATCAGGACTATAGCCTGCTCATTCTCGATAACTATCTTTGATGGCATTCAAGATAACAGGTCAATAAGACATAGAGAATCATGTGACTAAACGATCACAAATGGCTACTCTAACAAAATTCATACACCATATGTAGTAATATATAGCAATGCTAAGTTCATACTGTAGGAATTTGATGCAGTGGAAAGAAAATGGGTTTGAGAATTGGAGGATCAAGACAGAGTTTCTACTTAGGCACTGACTCTTGTGTTAAATTTGGTCACTTCACCCCTCTGGGCCTCAGAAGAACAGAAGAAAAAACATTTCAAAACTGGATGCAGTTTGAGCAGTAGCAGTCATTGCTGTACCTCTCATTTATGCATTCTATTGGTGGTTAGCCCCGTGTACATATTAAAATCAGCTGCAAGTGTTCTAAAACTCACCAGCACCTGAACCCTTCCCCCAGAGATTCCTATTCAATTGGACTGAGGTTGGGGGCCAGGGATGGATGGGTTCGAAAGCTCCCCAGGCGATTTTAATATGCAGCTATCTCTGAGAATTGCTGCTTTAAGTGCTCATGTGAGTCCCTCTCCCACTGGGTGGTCATTCAGAGTTGCAGCCACGCTACAGTCAGTTCTGGTAGCTAGGTGCCTTTGTCATTCTGCTAAAAAATATTTGAATATTACCCCTGAACATAATTGCTCTTTTTGTTTGGGAAGACAACTTATGTTTTTCCTTTTCATCATCATCATCATCAAGACCCTAACTAAGGTTAATTTGGGTGGGAGTGATTAAGACCAAGAAAGAGAAAATTATTACATGAAAAAGTAATAGGATGCTGAATATTCTGATGAGATCCATATGGCTGGTCGGAGGTCTAGGAAATGACTGAGACATAAAAACTTGGGGGAAAGATCTTTGGGGGAGACATAAGGGAGACAGCAGATAGCAACAGGCAAGATCCTGCACAATTAAAGACCAGTGAAGCACAAAGGGCCAGCATTGCCACTGCAAAGAAATTAGATGTCAAGGGATTGAGACTGAGGGGGCCAGTTGTAGAAAGAATGAGGCAGGGAAGGTAGGGGTGGTGGTGGTGGTGGTGGTACAAGTTGAAAATTGAATTAAAGGTAAGAGTTCAGAGTGAAAGATAGAGAAATCATTACCATTAGGTAGCTTCTCTCAAAAATATAAGATGGGCACTGGGCTTTGTGTGGTTATCTGGGATAAACTGAAATTATTTTGCTTGGGAGTAAATGGCAAAGGGAAAATATTTTTGTAATTTAAATGATGTAAACTAGGCTCTTTGCCTATTGTAGAAAGTTTTAAAATTTAAATTTAATTTACTTTAATATATTTTAGTTTTATAATTTGAGGCTAGAGTATACTCTCTTCCAGGGGTTGAAAATTTTATAATTTAATTAAATGTATTCTCATTCTAGGTTTCAACAAAAGTTTCTAATTCTGGATCTATCTATCTATCTCAACCATGATAACCTCACTTATTTTTTTTTTTTTTCCAACTTGTGACTGAGTTTTACCAAAAGCCTTCAGCTGTCATGCCTCGTAATTTTTTAGTTTTATTTCTTTCAGCTTTATTTCCCCAATCTTTTGTAAATAGAATATGGTCCTTAAGAATGAATTATTATTAATGTTGTATTATTAGACTGAAGGCAGACTAGTATTTCAGAAGCATGTCTTATAATGAATAAAATATAGCCACCCAGAAATGTCCACAAAGCAAACGCACAAAATAGAAATGCGCAGTTATACTGAGGCTAGAATGCTGACCGGGACTTTTGGTAGCTATATTTGGTGGTTTTGCTTCCCTCTTTCTGGGATAAATGATTTAATATTGTGTCTTGATCTTTCATTTAGGAGGAAAACCAATATCAACCTTGTTTAAATCGCAACATGAGAATCGTGGCTGTACAACTTGGACACAGGTAAACCATATCCTTAGTAAACCTGAAAACAATCTAAATCTTTAAGCAGGATAACCATTCAGTTTATCCAAAAGGTATTTCAGACATTTGTTTAACTCCAGAGTAGGAATGTCAATGGACACATATATAGAGAGAAAAACATTGTGGACAAGTAGAGGACAAAAGGAGTACATGTTATGTAACAAAGCAGAAGGTGATGTGTGCTTCAACATGGGTACCAAGTTTTAGAGGAATTGAGAGGGAGAATGCTCAAGGGACAATTTCACTATTTCAATGGCAATATAACCAGAGTAACCTGAGTTGGCAAAAAAAAAAAAAAAAAAAAAAGAGAGAGAGAGAATGAATAACAAATACCAAAAGCTGAAAAAAATCAAATAATGTTGCACTTTAAGAATATTTCTTGAGATAATGTGGGTTGTAATTTGGGTGACCTTAAACTTGCCCTTTAAACAGGACATTTTTGAGAATGAAATGCAGCATATTAATAATTATTCTGTAAATCTTAGTGTATACTAGGATTATCTTGAGTGATCTGGAATGTAGTATTAAGTCTGAAACTGGGCAGAGTTTTAGACAGCACTCTACTCACAAGCTAACAAGTCAACCTGTCACCATATACATAAATATATTTTATACTCACACATTAATAGACCCTTGGCTGGATTAGGAAACAGAACCTTATTTCCTCACAGAGCATCTTGATCAGTTTCCCATGTCCCCATTCCTCACATGGCAACTCTGTGAGAACCTGATATACCTACACAGGTACCGCAGGAGAGGAATACCCCATTATGAAACTTGCAGCTTATGTAGGGCAGCCGGCAGTCTTGCCCATCCTCCTCTCTCAGGTGTGGGTGTGTGGAGAGATGAAGGGAGAAAGAGGAAAAAGAATGCTCTGGGTTGTAAACAAATACTCTGAGGAGGGGAAAGTCCTTACTTCACTACCATCAAACACCCTGGAATGTAAACAAATGGCTCCAGGGAGACAAACCTCTCTAGCTCTCTGGAGAGCTGCTCTGTGGAGGGCTCTTTCTTGAGGTTGCTATAAAATCATCCTTTAACCCAAGGTGTCAGTGTTTGTTCTTTGCTTAGGAACCTTAAAATATCCCTGAAATATCTTCAACCAACAATTAAGTTGCCTTAGCTGAATATCACTAAGGTGCATGACTATCTCTTCAAACTAGATAATTAAGGTTATATTCAGAGTTTTTAGCATGACCTAAGGCTTTCCTAGTCTTCTCAGATAGCCTGTTTGGGGATATACATTTTTGGTCATATTTTAAATGAATCAAGTTGAATTTTCCACAAAATTATGGGATGATAAATGCAGGTGTTAGTTCTATTTTCATTGGCAAACTACAGAAATCCGACTTGAGCTAGCTTAGGCCAAAAAGTAGAATTTGCTATAAGGCTACTGGGTGTCTTAGAAAACTCAAGGGAAAGAACAGCAGAAAAGGAGAATTTCAACTCTCTGTACTTTTTCCTAGTTCAATCTGTGCCTCTGCCTCATTCTTCCCTCTCTTTGCAGATCAGCTCTCTCTGTGTCTCTGTTTATATAGTTTCACATGTAAAATATAGGTTTTTTTGTTTGTTTGTTTCAAAGCCCTAACAGAGATCTTAATTGATAATTTACATAGCTCCTTGTCTCAGTCTTCAGTTACAAGAAACAGAGATGTAATCAAGTTACCTTGAAAAACTCATGTGATAACAAGAAAGAACCCATGGAGCTTGAAAAGCTTCATGGGTTCCCAAATGGGAAGGATTCAATACTGAGATAGAAACTGGAACTAGGTTAACTTCTTGCCCCTAGGAAGTAAGGTTTTTTGATCTTTTGCCTTACCACAGTTCAGAAACTCTACTTCTAGAGCTGCTACTGTGCTGCCAGCAACAGCTACATCACCAGGAGGTGGTCATTATGAAAAGCATTCCTTCCCCTGGGAACCCCTGGCCTCTTTCTATATGCTTTTCAGCTTCTGTTTCTGGTAAAACCTAGTCAAGACTCCTTTCAGTGGCACATTTAGAATTTCTGTATAGGTGAGAGTTAGGGCAACAATTAGGTTTGAAGAAGGGCTTTAAAATGGTGTTTTCTTTGTTAAGAAAATTGCCCATTTTAAGAAATTGAGGTGGGGAGAAATAAAGATTATGGGGTAGGTGCGAGCCTCTTTTCCACACTAACTGTCAGATCTAGAAATTTTCAAATTTCCAAAAGAGAAAATTTATTTGGAGTAGAGAGTGGTTGCCACCTCTTTTTGGGTGGAGCTTTTGCACTGCTCTCAAGTCATGTGCTCTCTCTTGCCTGACCAAGGGCGTTCAGGAAGTCATGGTCACGGGGTATGGCTCATGAACACCTACATACAAGGAGCTGCCTGGACTGCAGTACCTGACACTTATGGATCATCATCATCAGTGTTCCATTGATATAGCAGGTGGACAAAAGCATCAAGTCATTGAATTGAGCCCTGGCTCTATGGTTTGGAGGACTGGCAACCTTAGGTAAATTATTTCATATCTGTGAGCCTTGGTTATTTTGCCTTTAAAATGGGAATATTGACCCTAATTTAGAACGATAGTGACGATCAAATGAGACAGTGAGTATAGAAGAGGTTTGTAAAGAGGTATAGAAAAAATGATTAACATTTGTAATGCTGTAAAACTTTTATAAACTTGGATATATTAATAATCAAATGACAACACT
This sequence comes from Pteropus alecto, assembly GCF_000325575.1. NCBI lineage: Eukaryota > Metazoa > Chordata > Mammalia > Chiroptera > Pteropodidae > Pteropus > Pteropus alecto. Next base: position 22,086,051 of record NW_006494614.1, on the reverse strand, counting down.
TCCTGAATGCTTTTGCTCCAAAAACTTTATGCATATTATTTTATTAATTATCATAATTACTACATAAGGTATGTACTGTTCCTAGGTGTGGGTTTTTATCATTGACATTTTCAGATGACAAATCTAATACATGCAGAGGAAGAGTAACTTGCTCAAGGTCATATAGCCAGTAAGTAAAGTTAGGATTTAAACCTAGATGATCTAGCTCCAAAACCAGTACCCTGGTTGGTCTCCAAGACGCTAATAAAGCTCCATGGTAGTAGACAAAATAAAAAGTATAAACTTATCCATTGAGTAGAGAAATCAATTTTCTGCACTGCCCCACAGAGTTAGTGATAACCATAAGAACCTAAGGCGTTCTTGCATGAGAAAAGCCCCTTCCTTATGCACACCTCATCTGGCCAAAGTTTTGTCACTTGTGGATTAAAAGAATGCCTTCCTTTACGTCTGTTTCCACAGTTCAATTAGGGTGGTCACTTTATTTTCTTAGAAGTATCTGTAGATGTTAGTGAACTATTTGGTCAATAAATTAAATCTTTTGCAAAGAAAAAAGCTCTGTAATTGTCAACTCTATAATTGTCAAATTTTGTTAAGAAATTAAGTTTCTTTCAAACATATGCCAAAGCAAACATAGATTTTTCTGAACTGCATAATTTTCTAATATCTTTAATTAATACTTTGATGTATACATATAGATTTTATGAAAATAAAAGAAAATTTCTATTGCTTAAAACTGTTTCTATTATAAATATGTAGCTTTTTATAACTGAAAGGTTTGATAGGTGATTCTTATTTTGGTCTTTTTACTTTCACTTATTTAATTTAAAAATTAACATATATTTTATAATAAATAATTAGTTATTTTTTAAGTTAAAGAGTTTAAATACTTCACAAACATAGAGTCAAAAATTAGAGAGAAGAAACAGGCATAATAATTAACTTTTAGTGTTGATATTGTTCTAAATGCTAACAATCATCGGGGATTTGCTATTTTCTGAGCACTGTTTTAAGTGTTTTACATGTGTAATTCATGTAATCTACACAACTCTACCCCATTGGTGAGGCAAAGATTACTGGGTTTTCCTCCAATTTCTACTTCCTGTTTTGATATAATAATAGATGTTTTAGTAAGGCATATAGGATCTTTTGAAACTAGCTGTTCTGACTAAATTCTGACCGATGGGATGTAAATGGAAATAATTTGGGGGAACTTCTAGATGACAGTTTTAATGAAAATAAGGGCATACTCCTTTTTTTCTTACTCTTCTCCTGCTGTCTAGAGTGTAGACATCATGGTGGGAACTGGAGTAGCCATCATGGTCTGTGAGTTGGAAGCCATATTTTGAGAAGAGCAGAAAGATAATACAGAGTAGCCTAATTTCACAGGATCATAGAACCACATTATCAGCCTTATCCTCCTTCATCAGAGAAAAGCAAATTTCTATTTCATTTAAGTGGCCGTTATTTTTGCTCTTATTATTATACAGTTAGACCATTATCCTAACTAATGCAGTTGGTATCATCGCCATTCTTACTTTAAAGTTGGGTAAACTGAGACACACAGAGGTTAAGTGATGGAGCAGTGAAGCCAGGATTTGAACCACAGAGTCTGGCTCCAGAGTCTTTGCTTTTAACTACATTGCTTTACGGCCTCTTATAAAGTGTCATGTATATTTGTACTTAATTTTAAAGCATGTAATTTTTCTGCTATTTATAATTTACAGATTGAGGTCAAGGAGTTTTTCTTTGCCCTTCTGCATTTTGGAACAGGTAAGGGTATAGTTGTAATTAGTCTGGATATGGCTAAATCTATGCAGGGAAAGATAGTAAGACTGATCATAGAAACCAGAGAAAGGGTGGCACGAGGGATGGTAGGTAGAAGTTTGGGATGGAGAGGTAAAGAAATGGAGAAGGGAGTGTGATTAATCAGCTGACATGGTGAGCAAAGAACAAGTGTGATGAAGAGAAAGGAGATAAAATGAATGCTTTCATATCTGTGGCTCCTCTGGCTCCATGTTAGGTGAGTCGAGGTTGCCTGGCATCTTGTAGTTGATCCATTTAGCTGCGAGGTCCATGGGACAATAACAATTATCTTTTCTGAGGCTTATAAGAACATATGATGCTCTCAAAACTTGAGTTTCGGTATGACCCCTCCGCAGCAGTCTCCAGTTTTAATGCCTTCCTGGCTTGCTTCCTGGAAACCACCAAAAGCAGCATTTCATGGAGCAGCATTGAAAGCTACTATTTTATTCTCCTGTTTATTCTGGCTTCTCCTTCTGTCAGCTTTTTGACAGCAAGGACAAAATAGCCCTTGGAATTAAAAAGGTTCAATACCTAAAATTAGAAGATATTGAAACCATCTCAAATTGACCCCTTGCTTTCCATAGAGGTTGGCCTAAATGTATCTCAGAACAGAAATGTTTCCTCTCGCCACATGATTTTTGAGCATGTTTTTTCACTTCTCTGGACTTTATTTTCCCGAAGTGAGAATGGAAGTCTTGCCCTGAGTGTGGAAGTCACTGACAGGAATAGCCTTCCATGGTTTGCCTTTGTCTCTACCTTCCAGTTCCCAAAACACTGAAAAAGAAGTTATGGACCATGTATTTTCTGGAATATTTTCTTTACTCTTCACTGCCCAGTTACTTAGATAATTGGGAGTTTTATGCATTCATGCCTTTGTCTGAGAAACTATAAAAGAGAAAATGTCTCAGTAGGAAAGCTGACTTGTATTTGTTTACAGTATGACTGAGGCAAAAAGACAATTCCATCTTGAAAAAGTAGGCTTTTTCCAGTGAGAACAATAAGAATATGCAACTGTGTTCCACATGTCTGCCATCCAGGCAGGCCTTCTCATTGAAAGATGAATTTCCTAACTTCTTACTCTATGAATGTTGCTCCAGAAGAGAAATGGCATTGACCCTCACTAACAAGAAAGGCAGTGCAATTCAAAATATGCTTGATGCAAATCATCAAGTTGGTAGAGCTTTGTGCTTGGCAAATTGCTTTCACAGCACAAGGTCCTCTGCCCAATGTGGGTGAGACACATGAATAAAATATGATCCCTGCGCAGAAGGGGTCCATAATCCAGGGGAGAAAATAGGCACATGCATAAATAATTCTAACTCAAGACAGACCCTGATATGTGCTTTATTAGAGGTACAAAGGAAATGCTAGGAGAAAAGCAGAGAGGGAGAGATTGCTTCCTAAAGAGTTTTAAATGAAGATTTTGTGGAAAAAGAATTTCTGAGATCTATTGCTAACAGCAAATGTAAGTTGTCACCTACTTTACATAGATTATTTCTTTTGTGTCTTTTAATTCTCACCAATAACCAAATGAGAACTGGAACATGAGCAAAACCTATAATATGCATGAAATTTATTGAGTTACAGGTACATGTAGCAGGAGTTGATGCTTCTACTTACCCTGGAGCAAACCACATAGAGTTGCCAGTGTGAGAAGCATCTAGTTTTTAGATCACTGCCGGTAACTGGAGAGTGAGCCCTACTTTTGATTGGGGATCATAAGATGAATATTAATAATTTTTTAATTTTTCAATTACAGTTGGCATACAATAGTTTCCGGTATACAGCACATTAGACATTTGTATAATTTACAAAGTGATCTCCCTCTATTAGTCTAGTACTCATCTGGCACTATACATAGTTATTACAGTATTATCAACTATATTCCTTATGCTGTACTTTACATCTCCATGACTATTATTAACTACCAATTTGTACTTCTTAATCCCTTTCCCTTTTTCACCTATCTCCCAAAGCCCCTCCCATCTGGTAATCATCAAAATGTTGTCTGTATCTATGAGTTTGTTTCTGTTTTATTTGTTTGTTTATTTTGTTTTTTAGATTTCACATGTAAGTAAAATCATATGGCACTTGTTGTTTTCGTCTGACTTACCCCACTCAACACAATACCTCTATGTCTATTCATGTTGTTGCAGATGGCAAGGTTTCTTCCTTTCTTTTTTTTTTTTAATGGCTGAGTAAGCTTGCATCGTATATATGTACCACCTCTTCTTTATCCATTCATCCAGTGATGGACATCCATGTTGCCTCCATATCTTGGCCATTGTAAATAATGCTGCAATGAATATATGAATTCGCATGTCCCTTCAAAGCAGTGTTTTGGGTTTCTTTGGATAAATATCATAAGTTAGATTTTATGTATGCCTCGTAGTCTATATTTTAAGTCTGACCAAACCTAACACACTTTTCAGATTTGAAAAAGATTCTTAAGATTTTTATATAATATGGTAACCAATAAATAGAAAAATAGAAACCTCATTTTATTATGTTGAACCACATGAAATTGTCATATTTGTAGGAATATTGACAATTTCAGGTAGTTCAACATAAATGTATACAGACACAGTGGGCAGCCATTCCTTGACTTTAGGTCATAAGATGACATGACCAGATTTAGGTTTTGAATGGGTAAGTACAGGAAGTTTAGAAGATGCTCTGGAGTATAAGGGCCTGGAGGCAGGAAAGACCTACCACAGTAGTCTTGGTGAGAGATAATAATGCTGATGGGTGAGTCTCCACAGCTAGATGTGGGTTTCTTCAGGGTAGATACCATGTCTCTGGTGAATGTGTCTACTAAGAACCAAATAGGTGCCCCCAAAAAGAGTTATTGAGTGAGTGAGAAAGTGAGAATAGAGTGAAAAGTAAGGATATGCAAGAAATTCCAACTGTAGCATTTTTGTACTTGAATGTGGTGAAACAAAACAAGAATGCTTTCAAGGCTAAGAAGGAAGTGTATATACATATATATGAAGGAAGTAATACATACATACATATATGTATATATGTATACAAGAAAAAATGAATAATCATCAAATAGTGCTAATAGTTCACCTTCCACTACAGTGATGATTTCTCCAAGTTTCTTTCATTGGCTGATCTCTGACAGAAGAATTTAGAATCTTGATATGTTATGTTAAATTAAGACTTTGAAGACATTGGGAAGACTGAATGCTGAAGGCTATATTTCGAGATGTAGTTTCCCAGTGCACAGAGTTCCTGGTTATCCCTGCTTTCCTTTTCACTTCTGCCTGGCTGATCTAGAAGCTCCTTGTCTTCTGTCATCTTTCTCTGTTGGCCACTGCATTGCAAGAGTAGCCACATCTAACAATGTTGTCCCTTAAAATCCAGCACCAGAAATAAGTCTGGAGAAGAAATTAATGGAGTGTACTACAGTTTGTTCCTATTCCAAATGCATTAGTAAGTATAAAATGTTTTTTAAATTTACGTACAAATAAATTGATGAAATTTTGAGCTAAACAAAGTTTAAAGAAGTTTTCTTTTTCTTAAACACCGCTTCTCTCAGATTTTTGTAAAGTGTATTGTAAATCTCCAAAATGGCATTAAGAATACAAAATGTTCCATAAACTTATTTTACTACTAAACCTTTTTCTTAACAAATATCCCATGGATCTAGTATTTTACTTAAGGAAATGTTGATCTAAGATTGCTTATCCGATATGTTTATTAACCTTTTAGTCTGAGGCTATTCACTTATTATTGACTAAAGTTTTAATAATAACTTTATGCATATTATTTTACATGAGTAATTGCAACAGAAAGTTGCACTAAAAACTTATAATCAGATATACAGTATAGTTATAATAATGTTAAAAATAAACCTAACTGTAGGAAAAAAAGTAAAAGGAATTACACTACAATATCAACAGTAGTCACTTTAGCATAGTGGGAATGTATAATTTCCCTTTCATTTCTTTCCAAAACATCAATTAAGGATATGTCTTTTTTAGAAATAGAAAAAAAAAATTAAGAGGAAGAAATAAAAGAAAAAAGAAGAGTAGAACAGGAGAGTAAAAGCAAGACAATGAGACAAATTTTTGAAGATGTTTTTCATATGCAGGTTTCTTTTATTTCATTTTTTTATTACTGAATATATTGCATTTCTTATCTTGATCCTAGATATTGCATATTTCAGTTATTAATAGTCACTGTCAGATGGTGGGAAGGGCCTAGGATTTGTAGACTTAGAGGACTTAGGTTTTAATCCTAGCTTCCCTGCTTAAAAAAAAAAGAATAAAGAAAAAAAAAAACTTTGGTAGGATGTAGTTATGTGCATACCATAGTGTCTTTTTTTTTTTTTTTTTTCGCTATGGTCTGTGATCTTAGTAAGCTTTTAACCTGAGCCTCAGTTGTCTCAGGTTGAGCAGTCAATTTTCTCATAACATAGCTATGTAAAACTACCCTGATAAACATAAAATCTGATGTTTATGTGTAATCATTTAAAAAAAATTATTCATATTATAAAAAGTGCAAATGCAACAATACATATTCATTATAAATAACTTAGAAAACATAGAGAACTAATCATAAAGTCATAAACATCACCCATGACTTTACCACCTAGAGATATTCACTCTGCTTGCACTTGGTTGAAACTGCTTCACATTTACTTGCCTGTATCTTACACTACAAGAAAGGTGAGAGCAGAGAATCTATCTTCTTTTATCTGACTGTGTGTTCCAAGCACCTGGTCAAATGAGGAGGCACTTAATAAATTTATTGAATGGATAAGATGAAAGTGCAATTTTCTTATGATCTTCCTCAAGCTTCATTTATTTGTGACTAATGCTGAATTGATTCCATGCCTTAAAAACAGGGCTTCTCAAACTTTCTACTCCACTTTTTTTTCAGAGCCTATCTGCTGTTTACCCTTGGTCCCCTGACCAGCTAGTGAGGCTTCTATTACATCCTTCTTCTACTGCAGGGCATACTTGTGGAATGATAGAATTTGAAATATGGATGGTCCAGGGAATATTCCGTTCTCTTTGTTTCCAAGAGGAGAATATGAGACATCAGAAGGTGCTAGATCAAAGTTATAGAGACAGTTCTTAGTGGAATCCTGACTCACTTTGAAACTCCTATAGTAACTACACCAGAAAACAACATTTAAAACTTGATTTTACAGTCCATCTTGAGATAGTCCTATCCACATGTAGAGAATTTAACTTGAGGTGTTTAATTTATATCCTTACTTCAATTTATGAGGCATGTCTTTGATTATACAGGGGCTGATTTAGATTTTGAAGGCTTCTGTCTCACCTTACACTGCCAGGAAGACCCTCCAGGGGTCATCACCCAGCTGTAACATTATTTATTGAATTATGTCTTCCTCTCTGAATACTCTGGCTTGCTTCATTTACATTCTTTCAGTCTTTTTAAAAAATGTTAAATGTTTTATTACATAAATGATGAGTATCATCTGTGTACTTTTTTTTTTTTTTTTTTTTTTTTGTTACCATGGCCTTTACCAGTG
>NW_006494614.1:22076276-22078672 GCF_000325575.1 Pteropus alecto | reverse complement strand
TTTTTGTGAGCATGGCCTTTACCAGTGGCAATAGCCAGGAAGAATGAACGAATCCAGTCAGCAGCCATGTTTGAAAGCAATTCTTGAAGGAAACTGCCTTATTTCTTAGTGTTCTAATAACTCCTATTAGCACTTGAAACTATTGCATTACTTTTAATGTAATTGGTATAGTTTGGGCAGAAATCAGCATTATTTGGGGGCTCGGCCCCACAAAAAACTTTCCCCTTAAAATTAATGATAAATGAGTTTTCATGTTCATGAGGTTCAGTATGGAAAGGCAGGAGAATGTCTTCAGTCATGTCTAGTTTTCTGTCAAGTGTTTCTTGTGAAGCCACCAGTCAACTCACTGATCTGGATTACAGGATTCTCAAGCCCTAAGCAGGGCTGATTATGTGAAAATACGCACTGTGGGCAGTTTGGATTCTAAATAAACCAGGCAGGAATTCCAGGAGAGTTTTAGAAATATTTTTGCATTGCAGGCTGCTTCAGTCACATAACCTCCCATTTCTAAACAGTTTTTGTCTCCTTTTGGGCAATTATGCTTCTAAGAATTTCTGCGCAATTTGTGTGTTGTATTTTAACTTTCCATATGGTGCATTTTCGCATAAGCGTAACTCTTTAGTATTGTATTCAAGGTGTCAGGAAAAAAAGGAAAGGGTATGTATTTTGGGTCATAGAGCATCAAATGTGTCATGCCCTTCAAATTATTTCCTCTCAATCCTAGGGATGACCAAGATTAATTTTCGTTATGTAGTGGTTGCTTTAAAAAACAAAAAGGAAAAAGAAAAAATAAATTAAAACACACACACACACAAATGGGAAAATCTGGTCATGTCTTTCTAAAGGGCTTTTTTTTTTAGCAGCAAACAACAACTGCTACACAACAGTGGGCACCATCATGCATCCTCCAGTCTGCTGCGCACAGACAGGCCGGTACCCTCCTTGCGCTGTGAGCACAGCAGTGTGACATTTCAGGGACCCCGACCAGAGTGGCCCTCTTTCCATCCGGGTTCACCCAGGAACTGGTCTCTGGGTAGCGACCTCGGAGCTAGCTCGGCCCAGGGGCAGGAACTAGTACCAGGAAGGCTTTTCAGCCAGGAGTTCGAGGCGCCGGGAGAGGGAAAGGGGCAAGGCCTGAGAGTCCGCTTAGATTCTCTGCTGGGACACCCCACTGGGAGGAATTCCAGTCTGTATCTGCAGATTGAAGGAACCCAGAGACCTGGCAGGTCTCCTAGGGTGGGCTTGGGGGTGCTCTTCTCCCCAGAGCGCCCAGGGCCAGGTTGCATCAGATGCAGCGGGCACCACAGGCCTCGTCCTTGCCTCTCTCACCACCAGAGTTCAGTTCTGCAGAATTCTGTGTTTCCAAGACCTACCACAGGCTCCTCGGTTTATGATTATAATTCATTAATTTTCTTGTTTCAAACCTGCAGCAATCATTTCCCCACAGTTTGCACTCCTAAATCAATAATTTTTCTTGTGGACAGTTGTACCAGATTTTGGGTCTGAATTTCCATAACCTACCTACCACTCAGCCCCTTATTTATAGTATCCTATAAACCAAGGTGCTTAAACAGCTTCAAATACATTGCTGGCTCTCTGAGTGCATTTGGGGCACCCCCCTTTCTACCATGAATGTGTTTGACTTTGTGTCAAAAATGTAACAATTACATGCAGTGTAAAATATTGCTTATCATTTAGCTTTTTCTCCCCAGTAGTAGACAACATGAATCACACTGGGCACGTAGCTAAGGAAATTATAACCTTGTTAATTAACACATTTTCCTCATCACTTCTGTGAGTCACGATCATGTGAAAACTGCTGTTAGAAATAAAGTACAATGCGCACACCTTTTCTAAATGGAGATGCATTCTCCTCCTCCCTCCATCCCAATTTCTCTAGAGATTAGTAAGTAATACTTTAAAATATAACTATTAGAGATGGGAGCATGCCAGTGGGAAAAAAAAAGCTGCTAATTTGATTTGCTTCCGTGCTCTATCAATTCAGCTAACTAGCAAAATGATAGTATTGATACAAATTACTCAAATATAATAACAGGTGCCTTTTGCTGCCAGAAAGCAAGGCCTAAGGTGGGATGTGACCAGAGATGAAAGTACACAAGTAGAAGAGGGAGGGCCAGGGTAAGATATTGGAAGGAAGGGCCTGGAGTTTCCAGCTCTCCTCCTTTTTCCTGAAAAAGAAGTTAGTTGAAGGTATCCCACTGCCGGCTCATCTTTGGGGGTAGGCAGTTAGGGACTTCCCCTCCCAGAGGTTGTGTAATTCCAAGGAATTTCCTGCTAGGATTAACCACCCAGCAGATTCTTTACAGAACAATGCTTTACTCTTACTCTCAGGCTGGCAGAGGGCCGGGCCTCTCCTCACTGGTCCTCTGTATTCA
>NW_006494614.1:21997394-22076261 GCF_000325575.1 Pteropus alecto | reverse complement strand
AGCTTTCTGGAGCAGAAAGATGTGAATACACCAGCTTCTCTTATCTTGTCTCCAAATGAGTGTCTGAAACTTTTAAAGTTTTGAGGTTCCCCCCTCCCCACCTTGCCATGGAACATAGGAATTGAAGAAGCTGCAAGGCGAGATTCCATTTTTGCATACCATTTGCCTGGAATCGATGAAGTGGTTTGGATTTAGAGGCGACTTCTAGTGGGAAATTCACTCTCTAGGAGTTTGTTTGACACCTAACCAGTGACATAGCACTATAAGCCTCTGAGTTCTTCATTTAAAATGAGATCGATCCTATTTTATTCTACTTACATCTCAAGATTGTTGCGAAGATTAACTTGTTTTCATATCTATATTTGTATGTGATTTCTAATTAAATGTTGTCCAAATATAGTCATATGAACACTGAGAAGCAGCATAATGATGCAATAGTTCAGAACATGGAGTCTGGATCTAGGGTGCTGGCTCCAAGCCCAAGTGCAGCTGTTTTTAAATAATGTGTCTGAGAAAATTGGCTAGGCTTTCTTTGCCTCAGTTTCTTCAAATGCAGAATGATAATAATAATAATATGATAATAATAATAATTATACTCAACTCATAGAAGGTCAAATGGATTAATACATCTGAAGTACCTAGAAGCATACCTAACATGCAGTAGGGATTCCATAATGATAGCCTTTTTAAGACCCTAGCATGGTGTGTGCAGAGGACGGAGGACTGGGGAGGGCAAGTGGTTGAGACTTGAAATTTTGCAAATCTACTTTCCAATTCTGGCCCTGTTACTTACTAGCTTGTATAGGTATAAGTAAATTACAAAACCATTTTAAGCCAATTTTCTACACTAGTGAAATCGTAATAATAGTAGTACCTATTTTATAAGATTGTGGTAAAAAGTAAATGAAATGTGAATAAAGCCCTGACATGTAATGAGCTATCAATAACTATGATTATTTTTTATTTCTCTGGCTCTACCTCTAACAAGGTGTGTTACTTCAGACATAGCTCATTCATGGAATACGGAAGGGGGTTTATAGTAAAACCTACTTTTAGAGTTATTGTGAAGATTAAGTTAAAGAATGAGAAGCACCTGAAACAAGATCGGGCTGACAATAAATGCTCAAAAGTCTTAGCTTACTTTATTCCATTCAGAGATGTTTAGATCTGGACCCTGGATTAGTTGATGAAGCAGAATGGAGACAGAGACTATGTCTCTTTAGGTGCCCAATGTTGAAGAAAGGAGCACACAAATTTCATTTAAGTTCTCTTCATTTAAGTACTCTCTCCTCCTTAGTGTCCACCATCTGCTTCCAGCCTGCCTTCCAGGCTTTGCCATATGTCTTAATCCATTTGGGCTGCTATAACAAAAATACCATTCATTGGGTGGCTTCAACAACAAACATTTATTTCTCACAGTTTTGGAGGCTGGGATGTCCAGATTTGGTGCCAGCAGACTTGGTGCCTGGTGAGAGGCAACTTTCTCGTTCATAGATGGCTATCTTTTCACTATCGTCTCACATGATGGAAAGGGGTAAAGGGACTCTCTGGTCATTCCCTTTTACAGACATTGAATATATAATGTCTAATTCCTGTCATTTCTCAGCATTTGTTGTGAAGGTTATGTAGTGATGTGGTCACTGAGAAACTAATGGTACTAGATTTTCCTGAAGAAGAGAAAGTAAGACTAACCAAATGAGAGGAGCCATTTCCGGACATATTTCTAGCTGGGTTTCACAACTGGCTACTTAAATTCCAGGTGGAGCATCAGAGACACGTTTTCCTTCTGCCACTTTCCTAAAGTTTCCTTAGTGTACCCCAACATATATCATACATTTTTGAGAAGCAAAGCTCGTTGTTGTAGTCTGTGGCCTGAGGAAAAGAGATACCCTTTCATGTGGAAAAGGTTGCTTCTTGCTCTTAAGGCTAAGTGTTTTTCTCTATAGAGTTTTGAAAATCAAAATTGTTTATTTGGCATCGTAATGGGATGGCAATGGAGGAGATGAGAGAGAATGTGTTTCTGCTACAAATTTAAAAATGTTTAAAAAATATTTAGATGTCAAATCTCCTCGGCTGCCAAATTCTTGGTTTAATTTCCTCTTTATTTTCACTAAAATTGAAGGTTTTTTTTTTTTTAAAGACAGAAAGCAGAGTGCTTCCTAACATATAGTGTTAGATTTTTGCATTACTGGCCAATGTTTCTGGGTTAAAACAATATATTTTAGCCATGTGGGTGTCTGAGAAAAAAATATTCTGACAAATTTAGTTTTTGAAAAAAAAAAACTTTTTCTTTTTTTAAGGACGAGAAAGGGTAGAAATGAGGACTAATTCCCTAGAAAAATCTGACAAGACTGCCAGTGGAATATGAATGCTTGCTTCCTAAACACAGGCAGGCTGCTGAGTGTTTTAGATCCAGTGATTACACAATCTGTTATAACATAAGAAGATATCAATTTTAAGCTCCAAATGGATTTTCTTAGTAGGTCATGTGTAAAAGCTCTTTTCAAATGAAAAAAAAAAAAATCTGATTATAGTTAACTGTGAAATATTTTAGCTAAATAGAACTATAAAAGAGATTGATTTGGATAAGGAACTTAACCTGTTTTTCATATGGTATTTTTTTTTTTTTTGTCTGAAACAAAAAGCAAAAGCAGACAGGTATATGTGGCTTAATTAGCAGATTAATTCAGGGAAAGGTATGTTATGCTGGTGATGATTTGTATAGACATGGTTGAGAATTAAAACACTTTTTCTGTTAAAGTTATGGTTTTCCTTTCATGGAAAATAACCCATTGCACACTGAATTTGGTTGTCCATAGGCAAGATTTTAATGAACACTCTTCTAAGAGAGAGTCAAATTCCTGGCAGAGCCTGGCAAATTACTTAGTTGGGGGCCTTAGATACAGTCGTAAACTCACTTACTAGATTTCATTTATAACATATCATAAAATTTATAGGAATTATGGAGATTATTTGGAACCAGCACTATTGCTAATTTCCGAAGAGAGGAGAGAAAGGCTTTGACCAAAGTTCCTGAAACATTTATTTGGCGCTATTTTGAATTCCAGGGATTCTTTGGCAAAAGGTAAAGAGGGCTTTGAGAAAGAGCTCCCATCCCCACCTTATCCTGCAGTGTCTATTCAATAACAGAATTTTGAGGTAACATTTAATAATTTATAATTTTCAGCCACATTTAATTAATTTTCTACCTCATTACTGTTTACAAATACTATCTCATATTGAATAATGACTGTTTTTGTTGCTGGATACACCATTACAGTCAGAATAACAGCTACAAATTTGCAAATGTAAAGAAGTGTTGTTTAAACAATCAAAAAAAGTGTGTGTGTGGGGTGAGGGGGGGGGAGTTCTTAATTTATTCTATGGCCTCTATTGTGTTAATTAAGAATTTTCATAAAAATTTAATACAGAGGTTTTTAACCTGGAATTTGTGGACTAGAGGTCAGTTCTTAGGCTATTACACAGAATCTGAATCTACCGATTCTGTAAGCAGAATTTCAAATGTGTGTGCATATGCTTTTTACTAGATACAGCTTTTCTCACTTTTGTCAAATTCTCAACAGTGTTTAAGATTCAAAAAAATTTAAGAATTATATATGCTAAATTTTAAATTAAAACATATAAAGATACAGATAATTTATAAAAGTTGCCATAGAATTTTCTTCCAAATGACAATTTAAGGACGTCAGAGAGCATCTCTTCAAATAAATATATTTATTGTTCATTACAAGCAAAGAATGCTCTCACTTTCTTGGTATAAACTACTCATTCTAGTATTTCAGTTGTAGGCTTTGTCTCTTTGACTAATGACAGCCATTTGTGAAACTGATGGCATGAAAAAATAGAACAACCTTGCTATTTCACAGGGAGTTGAATATTTTGTTTATCAAAGAATTATTCTATGCAATTTCGTAAACACGAATAAGCACATTTTCAGCAATTTAATACAATGTTTCTCACTTTTTTAGCACTTCAGAGTTTCTTAACATTTTCATATCCACTATGTCATTTGATTTTCATGATTATCTTTTGATGCATATGTGGCAGGAATTAAAATGCTACTGTCATAGATAAACAAAGTGAAGTTGTTGCATGAGTTGACCACAGCTAATATGATCCAGACTTGAATATAACTCTTTTGATTTCTAGAATTGTGTGTATTTTTCTTTAATGACAACATGTTGCTTCTGTATATGTAAGAGGTATTATTCTTACTTTAATAATTCAGAGCACTCCCAGAAGCATATGTTGGATTTTCAAATGACTACTGTTATCGCTGTACAGTTCAAAGTAAAACCTCATGATTTAAGCCTCATGATAACTTGGATTCTAAGCAAGGTGATAAATACTGTCACAAAATTTTTTTCTAGTAATAGAAATTATGGTAAAACAAAGCTCACTTTATAGCATGTGGTAAGTTTCAGAGTCATTTTTAGTCATCAATAAAATTATTAACTTCATCATTTAGTCCCTGACTTATTCTAACACTTCCATGTTTTGCTTATATGTCACATATAACAAGAAAGGGTATTAATTTTTGTAAAACGGCATCATAAAATTAATGTTTGTGGAATAGAGATGTGGAAAAATTGTTCAGATAATTTACATATGCTCATTTTGTATTATAAAATTATAAGTTCAAAATTATTGACAAGAGTACCTAAATTGCCAGGCACAGTGATATGCTCTGTGGGCACGATGGTTAATATGATGAATTCTGCCCTTCTCTTGAGGAACTTGTATCAAATAGAGATTTGAGACTCAGGTTTGGATTGTGTCAATCCATATTTTTTATATACAATACTTATGTAGTACATATGTAGAATCCAGGATATCTCGAGATTGGTATAGAGAGCTTTCATGAACTAGCTTCATATTGTAGATGGAAGCTATAGAAAATCTATATTTAGTTTTTCTAGGTATCAGTGCTTTGCAAAGATGGAACCTTTCCTTCTTGGGGATAGTTAGGTCTTCCAACAGAGATTTGAAGAGCGCTCAGGAGGGTTGTGGAAGGACATTTAAACATCAGTGAGTAGCCATTTTAAGGAAAGGCAAAGTTTTCTTCCAATTCTGAGATCCCATTACTTTTGACAAATCCTTTAATAATGCCACCTAAAGTTTCTTTACCTTTTGAAATAAACTAAAATATTTTATCTATCTACAATATAGGATTGTGATAGCTCTCTAAATACTATGACATATATGGTGGTATAAAATGCCGAAGGTGAGTAATTTGCCTTTCAAAATTTTTGCTTGCTTACTGTTTTGTTTTCTAGAAAAGAAAATCAATAGTTTATATACCTCTCCAAACAAAAAACAGCCCAAATTGCCTAGTTCATGATAAAATTTCTTTTTACTACTGAAAAAAAAATCATTACTACAAACATCTTAAATTTACTTTTGTTATAAATTTATTTAAGGTAATCTGGAGAGAAAATAAGAATATATGGTATTTTTAAAACAGCCTTATTAAGCCGTATTATAATTTATAAATAATAAAATTTCTCTTCATGGAAATTAAATGATTTTTAGTAAACTTATAAATTTATGCATCCATAGTCCAAATCTTGTTTTATAATCTTCCACCACCCAAAAAGATCCCTCATATCTACTTGTAATCACTCCTTATTCCAAACTCCAGGCCAGCCACTGCTTTCCTTACTGTTTTTATAGCTTTATTCTTATTGGAAATTTCAGATAATGGAATCATGCAATTCAGCCTTGAGAGTATGGCTAGGGCGTCATCTATGTTCTAACATATATTAGTATTTTATTCCTTTTTGTTGCTGAATAATATTCTATTGTATGGATATGCACATTTTGTTGACCCATTCATCACTTGATGGACATTTGGATTTTTCCAGTTTTTGACTATTATGATTAATGGTGCTATGAATATTCATGTGTAAGTCTTTTTGTGGACATTTCTCTCAGGGAGGTAGATCTCTAAGAATATAATTCTTGAATGTATGGTAAATTTGTGTTTAATATTTTAAGAAACTGCCTTATTTCCCAAAATGGCTGCACCTTTTGTATTCCTACCAGCAATGAGTGAGGGTCCCGGTTTCTTCACACCCTTATGAACACTTGGTCTTGTCTATCTTTTTGATTATAGCAATTCTAGTTGATGTGTACGTTGTTATATCTCATTGTGATTTTAATATTTATTTACCTAATGGATAATGATATTGAATATATTTTCAATACTTATTAGCCATTTATATATTTTCTTTGGCAAAATATTTATTCAAATCTTTTGCCCATTTTTAAATTGGGTTATGTTTTTATTATTGAGCTGAAGGATTTGTTTATCTATTGTGGATATAAATTCTTTATCTGATATGTGTTTTGCTAATATTTTCTCCCAGGCTGTGGCTTGACTTTACAAAAGGCCCTTCTTAACATGGCCTTTCAATGAACAGAAGTTTTTAATTTTGATGAAATCTAGTTCATTACTTTTAGTTTTAGACATTGTTCTTTTGTTGTCTCTAATCAATCTTTGCCTCACTTTAGGTATCAATGATTTCTGTGTTTGCTTTTAGACATTTTATAGTTTTAGGTCTTACATTTAGGTTTGTGATTAATTTTCAGTTAATTTTTACACATAGTATCAGATAGGATTTAAGTTTCTTTTGCATATGTGTGTATGGCAATCCAATTATTCCAGCACTATTTGTTAAAAAACAAAACAAAACAACAAAAAAAAAAAACCCTGCTCTTTCTTCCCTCAATTGCTTTTGCATCTTTATTAAAAATAAGTTGTCTATAAATATTCGAGTCTATTTTGGGCAGTCTATCTAGTACGTTCCATTTACATATTTGTCTATCTTTATGCTAACATCACACAGCTCAATTATTGTAGCTTTATAGAAAGTTTTGAAATCAGGTAATGGAAGTCCTCCTATATTGTTCTTTGTCAAATTTGCTTTGGCTATTTTATGTCCTTCACATTTTCATACAGATTTTAGTATCAATTATCAATTTCTAACAAGTTTTCTGGGAATTTTGATAGGGATTGTATTGAGTCTATAAATTAATTTAGGGATAATTGGCTTCTTAATATTGAGTCTTCTGATAATGAATGAATGATGTTCTACATTTATTAAATTCTTCTTTAATTTCTCTCATCAATATTTTGCACTTTTTCACATCTTTCATTAATTAACTTTATCCCTAACAATTTCATATTTTTAGATTCTATTATAAGTGATGTTATCTTTTACATGTCAATTTCTGATAGTATATTTCTAAAATATCTACATATAATTGATTTTAATATATTCATTTTGAATCCTGAAATTTAGATAAACTCACTTACTAGTTGATGTGAGCCATAAGCTTTTCATTGATGTCCTTTATCAGATTGAGTGAGTTCCCTTCTATCCCTAATTTGTTGAGAGTTTTTATCAGGAATTACTATGGAATTTTGTCAAATGCCTTTTCTGCATCTATTGAGATGATCATTGTGGTTTTTCTTTTTTCTTTTTTTCCTTTTTTTAGATGTTAGTATGGTGAATTGTATTGATTGTTTTTTTTGATGTTAAACCAACTTTTCATTCTTAGGAATAACCATTTGGTTATGAAATCTTATGCAATTTAGATATTGTCAGGCTCGATTTATTGAAATTTTGATAGAAAAATTTTATATATATTTGTGAAGGATATTGTTCTATAGTTATCTTTTCTTATAATTGTTTGGCTTTGGTAGCAGGATGTAGTATGAGTTGGGAAATATTTCTTTCTTTTTCATTTTCCTAAAAGAGTTTGTAAAAAATTAGTATTGTTTCTTCTTAATAATAGGTAATATATATTGGTAAGTCATTTGGCCCTAGAATTTTCATTTTGGAAAGGTTTTAAACTGCAAATTTGATTCCTTTAAAAGATATATGTTTATTTATGTTTTATTTTGTTCTTGGTTGAACATTGGTAGTTTGTATCATTCGAGGGATTTGTCAATTTTATATAAATTGTAGATTTTATTAGCATAAGGTTGTTTATGTTATTTTTATATTAATGTTCACATATTATCCTTTTAATATCTAAAGAGGCTATAGTTACTAACCCTTTATTAATCCTGATGTTAGTAATTGTGTCTACTATCTTTTTTCCTCACAGTCTGGCTCGAGGTTTATTCACTTTGCTGTTTTTCTCAAAGAGCCAGCATTTGGTTTCATTGCTCTCTATTACTTTTCTGTTTTATATTTTATTGTTTTTATAGTCTAAACTTTATTATTTCCTTTATTCTGCCTGTGTTGGGTTTAACTTGATCTTGTTTTCCTGTTGGATTATGGGCATAGAGTTTTAGGTTATCAGGTATTTTTTATTGCCTTTTATTATTTTGAAAATCTTACTCTACTGTCTTCTCACTTGCATTGTTTCTGATGAGAAATTTATGTCTTCTTTACATTTGTTACTCTGTAGGTAATGTGTCTATTCTCTGGCTGCTTTTAAGATTTTTCTTTTATCACTCGCTTTGAGCAATTTATGACGCGAGTCTTGGTGTAGTTTACTTCATGATTCTTGTCCTTGGAGTTGATTGAGCTTCTTGAATATGTAGGTATATATTTTTCAGCAAATCTGATTACAGTTTAGACATTATTTCTTTAGATATTCTTTTCCCCTCTCTGCTTTCCTCTCACTCAGGGATTTTGACAGAAATTACCCCACACTTACTGATACTCTGGTATTTTTTTAATTATTTTTTTCTGTATTTCATTTTGGTTAGCTTATATTGCTATATCTTCAAGTTCACAAATCTTTTTTTTCCTACAATGTTTAATCTGCAAATAATCCCATCCAGTGCATTATTCATTTCACACAATATTGTTTTTTTTTCCTCTAAATGTCTGATTTTGGGTCTTCTAAAAAATATCTTTCATATTTATTTTTAACTTTTAAGTATATGGAATACAGTTATAATGATTTGATGTTCTTGTCTGACAATTTTAACATCTATATCAGTTCTGGACCAGATTTGATTGATTTTTTCTCATCCCGGATCCTATTTTCTTGTTTAGTTCCATGACTAGTAATTTTTTGTTGGTTCTCGAGCATTGTGAATTTTATCTTGTTGGCAGCTAGATATTTTTGTATTCCTATGAATGTTATTTAGGTTTATTTTGTGACACAGTTAAGTCACTTGTAAACAGTTGACCCTCTCAGACCTTGCTCTTTTAGTTTTGTTATGTGAAACAAAAGTACATTTAGTTCAAGTCCAGTTATTACTACTGCCGTTAAGACCCATCTGAGTACTTTACACAATGCCCTATGAATTATGAGAAGTTCCAGTCTGGCCGCTATGAGAAAACACAATTTTTTGGTCTGATGTGAGCTACATGTACTGTTCCCTTTAAGCCTTTTGGGTAATTTTTTCTCTAGCCTAATTCCTCATATTCATGCATTGAACAATACTTAACTGAATACTTTAGGGGGACCCTCTGCAAATAGCTAGAATTCTCTCCTTGTGTATCTCTCTATTCTCTGATACTCTCTCCTGAGAACTAACTGCCTTGGTCTCCCCAACTCAGAGAGTTGGCTGGCCTCCATTTGGTTTCCCTCTCTGTGCCCCATAGCCTGGACTCTTTTACAACACAGTAAACAGGGGCAATCATAAGGTTCACTTCACTTATTTCCTGTCTCTCAGTGGTCACTGTATCTTGTTGCCTGAGGTGTAGTCTTCTGAAAAACATTTTGTATATTTTTCTTTTAAAAAAAAATCTGGTTCCTAATACCCCAATTTTGCAAAGCATAAGTCTCTCTCAATCTTCTTTTGTAATAAAAATTTTCTTATTATCCAACAGACAAGAGAAGGCCTTATTTGGGCATATAATTTGCTCCTTACACATTTGCTTGCTAATGACATGATTTTCCAAGTTAAACTCTTTAGGAGTCTTCTTGATCAGTTTTTTGAACAGTGAAAAACATCTTTTCTTTAACCCTTATTGATCTTTTTAAGAACATAACAATTTAACTGATAACATTCACTTTATTATACAGTTTTGAATTAATCCTGGCAGCACCCTTTTTACCACTTTTCTCCTTTATGACTCTATTGCAGTGCCAGCAAAGAAGCCCCATTCCTTCTGGCAGAGATGCCTCTGAATAAAAGTTTTGAGGGCTGGTTAGCCTAAAGATGCTTTGTTTTTTTCCCAGCTGCAATTTAAAGTGTTGAGCTGAACAGAGCCTAATTCATCCGACTTTTGATCCCTATGATAGCATATTCCTCCCTAAGCAGAGGGGAGAGTCAAGGTCAGCTGCAGCTAATCATCACAAGATTTGAACTTCAAAAAAAATGGAAATAGAAGATTTTCACGGAGATCCCTTATATCCTTTCACTTCCTTTCCAAGATTTATAGGAGCTTCCCCCCCCGCCCCCAATCTCAGAGCAGAATGAAATTATTATTCAGTCTTATCCTAAGGGGGTAAGACTCTAGCTAAGTACCTATTTAAGAATATTTCCTTTTCTTAACATGTGCATTCCTCAATGGATTTTGTGAGGATTACTGAGCTCTTGTTTTTGTTTTTGTTTTTCATTTTTCCTTTTTGTAAAATAGGCCAGGTTCCTGAGAGGAAAGTAATTCAATAAAATACTTGTTTAAAGTATGAGGTTTAAAAGACATCTGTTTAAGAAGGCTGGACAAGGGGAAAAGGAAGGAAATGACTTATACATCAAAGCTCCTACATAGAAGCATGCCCTCTCTTTTTGTGCGTAAAGGCTTACTGGCAATTCTATTATGCCTGCAGGGAAGGCTTGGGCTCTGAGCCAGGTTGCCTGGATTCAAATCCAGGTCCTTCCCTTTAATGCCTGAGCAATCTTGACCAAATTATATAATTTTTCTGTTTCTCTATTTCCCCAGCTGTAAGTGTGGGTAGTGATAGTACCCCTTCCACAGGTTTGATATGAGGATAAGTCAAGTTAATACTTATAAAGCACATAGAATAGTTCCTGGGGTACAGAAAGTACTATATAAGTGTCATATAAAATATACATTTAAAAATATATTTGCTGGAAAATATAACCATTTGCTGACTTAAGAACTATCCCATTTTTGGATATGTCATTTTATGCAATTGTTATAAAAGTTATGCTCTAGTGGGAAATTTAATTTAAATGTCTATAAATGTACTTGCATGAGAAAGTCTCTTGTCTCCTACCACAGTAAATTAAGAAAGCACTTTTTCTTCAAAAAATGTATTGAGGGCTTCCTGTATATTACGCACAATGCAAGGTGCTAGGAATTTAAACATAAATAAGGCTTAAGTTTCACTTAAGGATCATTGCAGTTAGCAGATCAGTAAATGGATCACTTTAAAAACAATGTGCAGATGCAGTAGCAAGAATGTTTCTAAGGCATACCAGATAAAATTTCCTAACGGAGAAGCGTATGTGGGGTTGGGAGAGCAGGTTGTAGAAAAACTACTGGAGTTGGTAAGTTATGTCAGTCAAGCGATGAAGACATAATAGGTGTTCTTGGCAGAGAAAGAGAAAGAACACTGGTTCAGGAAACAAAGTAAGTTGTATATTGACCATTCTGGGTCCTAATAAAAATCAGGAGTTCTGCAATTTTGGGAACATTAACTTTCTTTGCTAATAGCTTTTAAAAGCTGTCTCTTTATATAGGGTAATATTATAGTTAAAGAACTAGTAAGCAAGAAGGGGACAGTGGTTACCAGAGTGGAGGCTGGGTCCCGCAGGTCGGTCACATCCTAATGGATCACGCTAGGTTCTGGGACTGAGCTCGAGCTCTGGGCTTCAGGACACGATTGTATTACTTCTCACACAGGTGAATTGAATCTCAAAGTTGATGCCTAATAACCCAACTGATAAGACACCAGAAATCACATTGTGAATAAACATAGAACTCCAAATCTGCACCATAGCCAACCCACCATGTTCTCACTGTACCTCCAAACCCATCCTGTTGGTCTGACCCACTTAGGAAATCAAATTAGAGGTCAGAATGCTGATTACTCAGCACCACAATTGAACAAAGGTCATAGACATTCTAGCAGGGGCATTTCCAATAATCTAGATTAGTGGATTCCACACTCTTTAATCTTCAAATATTTCTACCTCAATGACATATATCATCCCTTGAAGGTGAGAAGAAGCAGCTTCTTCTGAAGGCAAGTGAAGAAAATCTGAAAATTTACTACTTCATGGTTTCTTAGTTTTAGAATCTGTGCAAGATTTTGGGCTCATTTTAACATATCCTCATTTCAGACTGTTGCATTACAATGTTATTGACTCGGAAACACCAGATCCATAATTACGTATGTATTAAAGAAACACTGTGGTCTTATTGATCAACTATGAGAGGTTCCTTGGTTTCTTGACAAAAAACATATTATAAAACTTTTCTCATTCTTAGTTACTATTGCCACATTTATATCCATCATCTATTAATTTTTGTTAGGTTTCAAAGGATAATTTTTTCTTTATCTTATCTCTCAATTCGGAGCCTTTTTTTGGTAGTTGACTGTTTACTAACAACAGCCCTTCAATATACAGTAAAGGAATTGCTTAAACATGCAACTCTGGTGAGTGGAGAGTACTAGGATTAAAGCTGAACAATAAAAAGTGAAATATGAGAAAGTTATTATACGCAAACTTCAAAAGTGGAAGAGAAAGCCTGACTGTAGTATATTTTCATTCCTTGATTCTTCTTTAGTATGTCACCCAAGCCAAATTAATACCTCGACCTCTTCAACACCATCAAGGCGATCTCTTACCATATAAGCTCAATGAATATTTTTCATGTCTTTTAAATTTTGTCATTTTTTGTAATCAATAAAGTAGTAATAATTTCCTGAGACCAGTAATATAATAGCTATAAAACGAGACAAAGAATTATCTGTGGGGAAAAAAAAAACCATATTTGGGAAAACAAAATACAATGTATAAAAAATGTCAAATATATTTTTTATTAAAAATCAACATGTGAAAGTTGTTTTGCTGGAAAATACAATGTCTCACAAATTTCAAAAAAATTATAACAAGGATTTAGAGCAGTTCAGATTTAACGATTCATGTAGGGCATGATAAATCTTAAAAAAAATGGATAAATAAATGGTGACACAGAGAACATTTTAGAAAAAGGAAAATATAAGAAAAAGCAGAAATGAGAAGGAGGGATTTGGGTGTGCATGCGTGTGTGTGAATGTGTGTATTGTGTGTATATATGTGCGTGCGTGTGTGTGAGCATATTGTTGGAGAGCAGGCTATAGTAAGAAGTAGTCCTATTGGAAAGGAGAGTGTTGCTGTTATGAAATACAGGTAAACATATTCAAATAGGTAAAAATAATTGTCATTTATAAAGTGCTTACAATGCTCATTGTCCTACATAAATTATCTCATTTCATTTTTAACCAAAAACCTATGAAGTAGGTATCTCTATTTTTATCCCTATTTTATGAATGAGGAAGCTGTAGCTTAATGCTTAAGGTCATACAGCCAATAAATGGTGGCATCAGGATTAGTTCCTAGAAAGCTTGATGACCAAGTCTAGGCAATATCTATGACAGAATCGGGCCACATATTTCAGAGTCTTAATTGTAAGAAACATGAATTCTGACTTGCTGCCTTAAGATGATAGGCCAGTACAGCTCTCTGAGTGACAGGATGGAAGTGATATCTCAGGAGGAGTAGCATATCAGAGGTACACAGAGTGGTTTGGGATGAGCTCATGAAATCAATGGAGAAAAGCAGATGAAAGCGAGGACAAGTCAACAATAAAAATTATCACCATTTCCTTATCTCTCTCTGCATTTTTTGGCTCTCCTACTGACACATGTTTTGGATAAATGTTTGGTAAAATGTTTGGTAAAACATTGAATAACATAGACTTCCTTCGTTCAGCACTACTCATTTCCCCTTTGAGCTCTTTCTGGTTTAGCTGAGGGAACTAGTCTGGGCCAAATTTGTGGGACATTTTAAGAGGTTTGGGCAATTTGGCCACCTGAGTGGAGATTGTTTTGTATGCCAGGAAAGCAAATAAATAATACCCCCGTTATTTGGTGTGGGTGTAATTTGTTGCTTAAACACGCATCATACTAATCTTAAGGCTCATTTGACCTGGCTGTAATTCAGGATAAGCCATCATTTTGATGAACACACACCATGACCATGAACATGTTTCCTGTCTCTAAGTATGGCAGGATGGTCTGACATCTGAGTTTCCCATTGCTTTTTCCACATACATCTTAACTCTTAATGTAATCCCACTATACTGACAGTCATTTAGAATGATTCATGCTTTTAATTTTTCTAAAAAATTTCATGGTGCTTTGACATTGGTAGTTCCATAAATTAATGAAATAAGTAGATAAATTAGTCCAAGAAGCAATAAAATTTTTCTTTCAACTACTGCAGACAGAAATGGTTTACTAACTTTCCAGGAAACTCAATAGGGAAAAGAATGACATACATAGTCCTTCTATTTAGGCACTACCGTTTTTGAAATTTTCTGTAACAAGAGCAACAAAATAAGCCTGCTTTTGATGTATAAATACCTAACTCTTAAATCTAAATGAGTAGTATTATTGCCTAAAGTAATTAAGTTATTTAGATTTTGACCACATGGAATATAGTTGTAATAACTACTTTAATATTCTTTTCCTACAAATTCTATCATCTATGCCATTTTAGAGGCTGTTTCCCTTCATTATGGGTCATATTTTCCCAGTTCTTTGCATATCTTTAAATTTTTATTAAATGCCAGACATGAATTTTATGTTGTCGAATGCCAATATTATTGTTCACTTTTAAATATTCTTGAGCTTTACTCTGAATTGCAGTTACTTTGAAAGAGCGTGACCTTTTAAGGCATTCCTTTTAAGCTTAGTTAAGCGAGATCAGAGCAGCCTATGAATGTAGGGCTAAATATTCTCACTGCTTGAGCACTACTTTTCCTAATGCCTTTTGTATTATGAATTTTTTTTCTTTTGGCTGCTGGAAATATGAACTATTTTCAGCTTCATGTGAGAACAGGAGACTGTTCAGCCTGATCCTTCCTGGTGCTTTAGGTGTTTTCCTCATACACAGGTGCCTGTCAGCATGCAGCTGAAAACTCAAGGGGAATCCTAGGCCAGTTTCTCCTTCTCTCTCATTCTCTCATTCTCTCATTCTCTCATTCTCTCTTCCTCACTCTGTCTTTCTACCTGCAGTTCTCACTTTGTACAACTCTCTCCTATCTAGTATTTGGCTCTGAAAATTCTACCCACCTGTGCCTCCTTGAATTCTCACCTCCGTCTTAACTCAGGCAGGTCCTCAGACTCACGCACAGTGGCCTGAAAACACTGCGAGCGAGGGAAACCCTGGGGCTCACTTTGTTTCCCATCCCTCAGAAATCAGTTTCTCATGCTGTCTATTGTTCAGTGTCTAAACGCTGCTGTTCTATATATTTTTATTTGTTGAAGGTTGGAGTGTGAGTTTGGTCCTGATTACCTGTCTTGGTTGGAAGTGAAAGACCAGGTATTTATGTTTTAAAAATGCCAAAAAATCAAATGAAAATTTGAAAACTTTTGGTGCTTACAATAAATTGTGAGAGAACTCCTTGTGCTCAAAACTGCATCTGGAATTATTTAGATGTTCTGTAAGCCCTACGAACAGAATGTGGATCTCTTCTGGATCCTCATGATGTCTCTTCACAGTAAAAATTGATGTTCCAAAAATCTGTTATCTTACACATCAAATTTATGTGAGGAGAAATGACCCAAAGAAATCATTTCAAAATCAGGAAGTGTGGAAGACTACTAACTACATTTGAGACCAAAACAGTATGTACGTTTATATATGTACAAATATGTGCACATTTTGTTTTGAATAGTGTTATAGCCAATAACTGGCAGTATAACATTTCAGTTTAGTGGATGTTATTATTAATTGGATTGTTGGTAAAATCAACATTAATTTTTAACATTATCTTGTTTCATGCCTTGTGTTGAAAATCTTTCTAGTATTTTATTTGTTTACCTGGTAAATGGAGAAAATTCAACGTAATTTATTATTTCTCATATATCTCTGATTCTAGTAGTGTCTTTGTCAAAGTCTTGAACATCAGTAATCACTTTTCATTACTGTAAATGTGGTCAAAGTAGATTAACTGGGACTTAATTGTCAACACATATAAAAAATATTCAAAAAATAAATAAAAATTAAAATAAATAAAAAGTTAGTGAGTGACTTTTAAGGTGACCACTTATTGTATACTGTACCCTGGGAAAATATGTCCAAGAAAATCATGGTTAGGATTGGTGGGAAGGCACTGAGAAGATGAGCTACCCTGGAGAGAAGGTAGAAGGAAACACTATGCTGATGACTGATTTTGTAAGAGAGGTTGGTCTGATGGAAGGCTATCTTCTGGGAAGGATTATGTAATCCAGGAAAATTGAATGTGGACAAAATTTGTTTAAATAGGAGATGCCTTCGGTAGACCCCAAACTGCTGTTTTTCCATATCTCACAATGGAAATTGCATAAAACGAAATCTAGAGGAATATATTAGAAAAATGTCTGGAACAAAGAGCAACAGGAAAGAGAAAGCCCTCAGATGCAGTAAACATCGTGGCCCTACTTGGTAGAGAAGGAAAGAAACCTCTCAAACAGCTGTCTTCCTGAAATTGCTTGTAGAGAAAACTAAAACAATAGAGGCATATAGCTTAAGGACGTTGCGGGCAGAAGTGATACACAGAGCCAGGAACATCCTAAACCAGAGAAAACATCTCTCTTGAGTAATAATGACACAGAAGGCCACCAGGGGCGCAATTCATTAAAACTAACTTAATTTCAGAATTTGCTGTGATTCTCCAGCTGAAACAGTACTGGGGACAAAGTGGATAGGAGAACATTCCCTGGGAAGCAGGTTTCCTGGGCCTAAGCAATTCCATACTGAGTGGCAGCAGCCACTTTGGCTCAGGACCAAAAATACTGGTTCACGGGAGAGAGTGGAGGTTATATCACAAGGTGGAGCCCACATGCAATGCAGCATTGAAATGCCAGAATGTGGACGCTCAATGGGGAAATTAAAAAAAAAAAAAAATCAGTATCTAGACCGGACACAGACACATTCCTGAATGAAGACTGGCATATAGTCAAGGGAATGTTCCACAAGACAGCCAGCAGGAAAGAACATGGCTAATGAAGATTTGACAACCAAGAATTCAACAGAATGAATTAGATGACTTGCAGGTGGAGAGAAGATTTGGAAGTAAATAGAGGAATGTTCCAAATACAGGAAGAAAGTGATCTTTGGGAGATCTAGGTGTAAGTAACATGAGTAGACACATAAAAATTAGAACTTTAGTCTCTGAAGAAGATGAAATAAAGGAGAATAGGCAAGGTCCTATGCTTCAAGGAACTGGGGGAACCTAGATTCCCCCCTGCCTACAAAAATTACAGGGTATTGATATCCAAAAGATATAAAGAATTCATATGACTCAATAGAAAAAAAAACCAAATGATCCTATTAAAAAATGGTCAGAGGATCTGAATAGATATTTTTCCAAAGAAGACATACAACTGGCCAACAGATACATGAAAAGATGCTCAACATTATTAATCATCATAGAAATGCAAATCAAAACCACTATGAGATATCACCTCACACTTGTCAGAATGGCTGTTATCAAAGAAACAAGAAACAACAAGTAATGGCAAGGATGTGGGGGAAAGGGAACCCTCGTGCACTGTTGGTGGGAATGTAAATTTGTATAATCAGTAGGGGAAACAGTGTGGAGAGTCCTCAAAAAATTAAAACTACAACTACCATATGATCCAGCATGGGTATTAATCCAAAGAAAATGAGAACACTAACTTGAAAAGATATCTGTACTCCATGTTCATTGCAGTGTGAAATGAATCATGTTCAATAACCAGATGGGAAAACTACCTAATTTCCATTGACAAATGTATGGATAAAGAAAATATGGTATATAAATACAACAGAATATTATTCAGCCATAAAAAGAAGAAAATCATGCCATTTACAACAACATGAATGGACGCTGAGGGCACTATGTTAAGTGAAATAAGTTGGACTGAGAAAGAGAAATACTGTATGATTAAATTTATAAAACAAACGAACACTGAATTCATAGACACAGAGAACAGGTAGTTGTCAGAGGTGGGGTGTGTGTGTGTGAGTGTGTGTGTGTAAGAGAGAGAAATGGGTAAAGGTGATCAAAAGGTACAAACTTCTAGTTATAAATAAGTCCTAGGGATGTAATAATGATATACAGCATGGTAACTATAGTCAAGGATAGTGTATTATATATTTGAAAGTTACTAAAGAGAGTAATACTTAAAAGTTCTCATCACAAGAAAACAAATTTGTAACTATGTGTGGTGATGGATGCCAACTAGACTTATTGTAGTGATTATTTAGCAAAATAGACATATATCAAATTATTTCGTTGCACATCTAAAACTAATATGTACACATAAAATAGATATGTCAATTATAACTCAATTGAAAAAAAAAAGCGTAAAAATGCCTGGTAATATTAGAAAGTTACTTGGTTAAAGAGGTACTTGCTATAGGGCCGAGGATATGGTTTCTCCTAGCACCTTGCTTAAGGCTGTAGAGCTGACCTACTTAGTTTTAAGTGGGCTCAAACTTAAACATGTAAATGACTTTAGACACCAACTGTGAGTCTTCAGAGGTAGTGAGCCAAGCCAATTGTTACAATGTTAGAGAATGTGCTGAATGTACTATTTCAGACCCTTTAAATTAACTCAGTGTCCAAGCATACATTGTGACAGTATTAGAAAGATGTCAGAGGCATGTTACACTGGGAATTAATTCATCTAACCTGCTAGCTGCTTTCTTCCATATTAGCTCTCTTTGTGTTTCCAGACTTCAAATCCTTCAACTACATGCTCCCAGTTTTTGTTTAATTTTGTTTATTTCTTTTAACACTTGTCACCTTGCTCTTGATTATTGTTCTTATTTGAACTAGTCTTTCTAGCTATGTTGGGCCTCTTTCCACAACATGGTTTCAGAAATTTACTCTCTGATCCTTTGCATATGGTAGACCTTACATGCCATCAAGGATCCCTCTAGACTGACTGGTGTGTGTCCTTTAATTGCTCAATCAGCAGACAGTCTTGACCCCGAGTTATATATTAGAAATGACTTGTTTGAATATATCCCTGATGTGAATCTGTTCTTTTTGGTTCAGTTCAACTCTCTTATATTAAACAGGGCCCTGGACTAGCTGCAAAGACGAATGAATAAGGCTCTGTCTCTACAATTGGGAAAGTCGGAGTTCTAGCGTGAGGAACACTTGGGTAGCAGATAATCACATTAGATTGTGATGAATGCTATGAAGAAATCTCCAGTGACTTTGCTAAGAGGAGGGAGGCATTTCACAAAGGAAAGAGACCTTTGACCTAGCCTAGGGTCGAAGGGAAGGATAGAAAATGTAGGGGTGAGAGATCTTGTTGTTTATTTCTTTTTCTTTAAAAAAAAAAAAGCGTAGACAAATTCCCATCAGATGAGTTTTTACCATATGATTATAATAAGTATAATAAAGAACTCAAAATATAGAGCTATCTACAAAATACTTAAATAGGCAATTTTCATCATACTGCTCCTGGGTGTGGTTAGAGCCTAGTTGCAGGAATTATTGACCATTTATGTCTCTGGACATAATTTCTAGCTCTGTGATTTAGTGGCTGTATTCACCTCTGAGCATAGGTGTGATTATAAATAATAGCTACTATGCAAGTATGTCAATTATCAATTTATAGTCTCTCAGTTCCAAATGCATAACGTAATTCCTTTAAGCATTTCTCTTTAAATTGGGCATGATGTAAAATTTCTTAATATGCAGTGCTGGAAGGACATTGAGAGGAGAGGGGTAAGAGGTTCCTTGTGGTTTCTGGTGTGGGCAGTGTGGATTTGAGGATATCTGGTAGAGCCTGCCCCCATCACTGGCCCAGGTTGTGGTCCCTCTGATTTTGCAGCTCTGCCTGACAGTGCCCTTTCTGCAGCCCCTTCTACATGGAACCAGAGCTCTGGGAAGCCTGCATGCAGCTGCCATGGTAAGAATATCACCTGACGGGTAGTTGTTTCTTCTGCTAACTCTGCTGCATTCCTTGCACTGTAAGGCCTCTACCCTGACCAGCACCCAGACTGTACCACTTACTAAGGCTATTGATCATTGGCTCCCTGCCTGCACTCTGGTGGGTGGCCAGTAATTCCAGACCATCTCTACCTTGATCAAATCAGCAAGCTTCTCTGCTGTCCTGTGACTGAACCACAACTTCTCCAACAAGTTTTGACCCCCTTTCAAGTTTGTTGTTCCATAGGTACTCTCCCTCCACCCTGGGATACTAGACAGGGTTTCCTCTTATCTTATAGTTATTCTTGAATTTCAGGTAAATTATTCTTTATATTAACTGCCCTTGTTTAAACCACTGTGTGCTTTCTATCTCCTGTTGGACCCAGGCTGCAAGTCCATCATAGGATTATGTGAAACAGCACTTGGCATAATAAATGATAGCAATTATAACTGATCTTATTTCTTCTTGCTTCTCTCCTTATAACCTCAAAGTTTGTCTCTCCTTATAATCTAAAAGTTTGTCTATAAGACTGTGTGTGTTTGACTCTGTGTTTACACAATGCTAGTTTTACTTCTATTTAGTTTGCTACACTATCACTTATTACTGGAAATGGAGATTTTAGAGTTGGAAAGAAGGCTTTAGATCATCTAATTCAACTGCACATAAAGAAATTGACTAACAGGAAAGCTAAGATTCTTACTTAAGGTCACACAGTTAATTCTGGGTGGAACCTGTATTAGAAGCCATCTATTGTGAGGATAAGCCCAGGATTTTCTCTATAGCTGGAATTCATTCTCTATAAGTTTAAAACACAGAATAATCAAGATGGCTGTAATAGTTCCTTAAGGCTGCCATAACAAATCACCACAAACTAGGTAGCTTAAAACAACAGAAATTTATTCTCTCAGTTCTGGCGACCAGAAGTTCAAAATCCGGCAGAGCTGTGCTTCCTCTGGAGGCTTTAGAAGTGTTCTTTGCCTCTTCCAAATCCTGGTGACTGTCTGCATTCCTGAACTTGTGTCTGCATCTGTCTTCATATTGCCTTTTTTTTTTTTTTCCTTGTCTGACTTCTCCTCTTTGTGTAACTTATAAGGATAATGGTTATTAGATTTAGAGTCTACCTGGATAATCCAATATTATCTCCTCATCTCAATGTCCTTAACTTAATTATATCTGCAAAGACTCCTTTTCCAGATAAGATAATATTCCCAGTTTCCAGGATTAGGAAATAGACATACTTTTCTTGTGGCCACCATCCAGCACACTACAATGGTTTTTTTGTAGTTGTAGATTTCTAAGGTGCCATGATATATTGTTCTATTGCTTAGTTAATAAACCCAGAAATGTTTTTTTCAAGTTATTTATTCCATAGGCATATTACTTACCAAGATGACTTGCTTAGGTTTTGTAATAAGAGCCATGCTATGTGAACTTCACTTGGGAAACATTTAATCTTTCACTATTATTCATTATAACCGATTGTTTCATGTTCTAACAGGCTGATCCTGATGCAAACTCTTGAACAGTGAGAATTTTTGTAGGTTTGAAGATGTGACATGGACATTCCAGATACGGGACATCAAGTTTAAGGGCATAGGACAGTGGAAAGGCTAGTGGGCGAATTTCAATGTGCTATAATATTAGCATAAGTGGTTTGAGAGAATTATCTACCCAGTACATAGCACAGGGTAAGTGCCAGTAAAATAGTGTCAAATGAATGACCGATAGGAAAGATTCCTCAAAGAATTCACTAGATGGCGCTCTTTCGTCTTTGGCAGAAACTTCATAAGTGGCAGAATATTTGGAATTAATGCTGAATTTTTGTGTTTCCTCCAGATATATCATGTAAATAGATATGACCTGAGGTAGTGTAGCCTTTCTGCCTCTGTGGATGATTCGGGGAATGCTAGGAAAGAGAATTTTCAAGTAGCGTGGAAAACACTACCAGAATAATTGAGATTCTTAACGTGTGACAGCCTGGAATTCTTTTTGTCATGGTAAATTTTTGTCTCTATTTAGGATTCTCTCATTTCAATTCTTTATTTAAAGTTTTTTACTCCTGGAAAATGATTGTAAAAATTGTTTCTATATCTTGCATTTGTTGAAACGCATCTACTGAGTCTGTTAGAATTAAAACATTGTATTTTGGAAACAGGAATATTAAAATCTAAGTTTCTATAATCTCAAAGCCATACAATAGAAAATAGCATAGAAAAGGATTTTTAAATATATAACTTTTAATTATAATCAATTCAACGCATTCTTAAAACAGTTGAAATATATAAAATCCATGAATAAAATTATACCATATATTCTGGGTTACATGTTAACTTTGAAATATACAACTTCTCCAATCAGTTCATCAGACATTATTTATGCCATTGATTTTGACATCTTTGGAGAGAGATTGGCAGGTATTTTAATAACATATGCAGTGAAGTGACAATTTAAATCCAAAATTCTCAGGAATAATTATACTTCTAATTATCCCTATTAGTACTACAGAGTACATTTTGTTGTTGCGTCTTAATGAAATAAGAAACAATGTCCTTATGTGCTCTTTTCAGATTCTCCACCTACTTAAAAATTTAAAAATTACTTAGAAAAAATATTTTTAAATTAGTTATAATAGAAACTACATTTCAGTAAAGTAAAATTATATTTTTACTTTATGGAATTCTGAAAGGTGGCATCAAAGTTTCATAAGACTCACAGATGAATTGTCCAGTATTATCCTCACTGAGAATTAAAAAAGAAAGGGGAAGATAAAGATAAAACAAAATAAGCAAGTAAACAAAACTTAAAAAGTTTGTGAGCAGTATTTCTATGTATTAAATATAAGATTATGCATCTAATTATGGCAAGTTCTTTACATGTAGTAGCATTTAATAAGTACTGGTGAAGAGAAGAAATGAACAAAATAAAGTACCTTTTTATTGTTTGCACCTAGAGCAAATATTAGAGACTGACTGCTAACTTGTCTGGAAATACCCTTGAGATGATGTACTGACAAGTATTTTGAAAAGTGTTTTCTTTCATATCTCAGATAACTTACCTGACTTGCTTACTTCTCACGTGCATTCTTTTGCCGACTCTCTCTCGTGATCACTCATGTATGTATGCTAAGCTATGCCCTAGACATATTCTCTTCTTCAGGTCTGGAGTGCTGCCCCTGATTTCTCAGTGAATTCCTCAAGGCTCAGGTTGAATGTCATCTTTGATTAAAATGTCCTGGAATTGTCCTCTTGATTCGCCCCTTTCTGCTCCCATCCCACCAAAGTGTATCACTTGCTGTGCAGGCAAATGCTAATAATGTTCACCAAATTTCAAGCGTCTCTCCCTCTTACTAGGTGCCCATTAAACTATTTCTTAGCCCCTTGCACTTGAGGGAGACCATTTTGATTTGATGGCCAATTGAAAGTGGATGGAAAAATAAATGCTGCTTCTATGTATGCTTCATAAAAAGCTCTCACCCACAAAACTTCACTCTCTCTTGCTCTTCTGACCCTGGAGACCATTTATTAATGATGCTAGTGCTGCAAGATTGGAGGAGACTGTGTCCCTGTGTCACTGCTTGGACTCATTCAAATCAGAAACCTCACTTTTTCCTCCAAATCCTTCATGCAATCAATTTTAAGTACTCTTCATTCTACCTCCTAAATCTCTATGTACATCAATTTTCTCCCATCTTGTAGGTCACCACTGTGGTTTATAATACCAGTTTCTTTTTCTAGACCGGTAAAATCACCTCTGCACTGATCCCAGTGGAGGAGAGACTGTTCCATGATGTTACCACTATCTGTCCTGCAAGCTGGACCCAGGCCAAAATGGAGATTGCTTTCTGCAAACCCCCTTTAGAGATTGTCTGATGGCAATTGCTGTTCATTGTGACATAAATCAGCACCCCTCCCTTGCCTCCTGTTATGTATCAGTTCCTGAAACAGGTTCTTGTCCAGACCTGGTCAAGCATGTAAAGTAATTTTCTGTACCCGGTAGCATTCAGTATTAGTACCTGTGATTATCCCCCACCCCTTTACCCTGTATGATTCTTTAGGTTCTGGTATGTGGTACAGGAATCCATTTCACCTTGCAGCATCCCAAGACACACCTCATATGTAAGTTTTCTTTAATAAATTCCATTTATTACCAGAGTGGAGTGGCTGGCCTCTTTCTTTGGTCTTTTCCTTGCCCTCCACTTATTGAGGTAGATTTTCAGTCTTGGGGCTTTTCCCTGGGTCTCTGAATACAAACAGTTCCCCAGCAGTCAAAGTAGTCTGTGGTCTATCCTGAATCAGGTTGTTGAAGTTCCAAAAATGCAAATATGATCCATTTAAAACGCTTTATTGATTTCCCACTGCCCTAGGCTAAAGCTCAACATTTTTTTTTTTGACCTCCCATGACCTGTGCCTTCATATCTCTCCAGTCTTTCCTTTTTCCCATTTTCAGTGTAGACTCCTAAGAAAATAAACATTTTTTTAGCTCTTGCTATATACCAACTTTATCTAGCCCCTAGCCCTCCATTCATGCCAAATCCTTTGCCTCAGATCTGGGAAAATCCTAGTGATTTTTCTGATAAAAGCTCATTTCTTCAGGGATGTCTGCTTAGTCTCCTTGACTATCTCTCTACCAATAATTAATTGAATTACTTTACTTATCAGACAGTAACATAAACATTATTTTTATGTATCTTTCTTCCACTATACTTTGAAGTCCTTGAAATCACAGGCCAGGATTTCCTTACTAGCATAATGTCTGGCACGGAGTTGGTACTGAATAGTGAATGAATGAATGAATGAATGAATAGCAAGAGGGGTGCCTGTGCTCGATCCCTGTACTAAGAACTAGGATGTGACAGTTAAGTGTGATCAGGGCTATGATGGTGGAAGTACAGAGAATCCTGAGGGCTATAATCTCTGTACAGGCATGAACGCACATCTCCAGAGCTCTAATCATTGCATACGTAAAACGTATGCTCTTTTGAGAAAAGATATTGCTAGGGAAACAGAGCAAAGGGAAAGTCTTCACTGTCTAGGTGAGGGTAAGAGCTTTTAGTGGAGAGTTAAGAACCAGATGTGAGGAGAGAAGCTTTGGGACAGACATAGGATAAAGGACTAGGAGGGCAAGAACAGGGGTGGAAGAGAGAATTTTAAGAAGTGGTGGATTACAATTTATGTTCATTGAGGAACACAAATAATAGTTTTAATAAATACTTAATAAATGGGTTTTGGATGATTTCTTTAAATGTGACTTCATATTGATGCGAAGACACACAGAACCAAAGCAAGAGCTTTATTTAAGAACGAAAATAAAGCACTTCTTTTGATATGCAATGATATCTCATGAGTAGTTTGGATATTTATTATTATAACCATTTTACATATAAAAAGTGAAACCTTGAAGGGCTAATAGGCCGAGCCAAATTCATAGCTAGTAAGTAAAAACATGGGACATCAGCCAGGTGTTTCAACATTAATCCCATGCACCAGATGTTCTCTACGACCCTTTCATGCTACAACTAAAAAAGGAAAACAGAATATTTTATTTATTATTTTAAAATTAAGCTTTTAAAAATGTAAAATTAGATAAGATTAAAAGAATCATTAATTAAGAAAAGAATCTTACAGGGGAACCTATATTTATTTAAGTATGTTTTCGCCAATGGGCTACACATTAACTGACTGATTTTTTAACTTATTCATTCATTTCATTTATTTATTCATTCAACAAACATGAATGAGCACCTGCTGATACCAGCCAGGAGACTAAAAGGTAAATATGGCAGAGTCCCTGTTCTCAAGAAGTTCGCTTAGAGTGGGCAAGAAGACGTAGAAAATGAGAACACAGTAAAGTTAAACACATTGATAGAAAATAGACACAGTATTATCAGAGCACCAAGATGCTCTTATTTAATCTAGAGGTGGGATCAAGAAAGGTTTTCTAGAACTTGAATTGAGCCGAGTCTCATAGGTTGAGGAAACACTGCAGACAGTGTGATCAACATAACGGTAGACTGTAGACAGGGAAGCAGAACACTGAGTATGTGTGTAGGTGTATTAGGTGTGTGTTCGTGTGTGTCTAATTCAACTATAATCAAGTATATGTTTTGCCGAAGCATAATTACAAGTTAAGAAGTGGAGAAAAATATGACCAAGATATGAAGAATCTTGCATGTCATGTCAAAGTGTTTCGACTTTATATTTACACAATGAGGGAATCATTAATTCATTTCATTTAATTATCTTTAGGCCAATTTATCCTATGAAGCAAAGACCAATCTAATTCATATATTCATGAATGAAACAATGGCAATACAAATGAATAACAACAACAAACTGTAGGAATAGAACACAATTCAATTTTCTCATGTTTTATTGTTTTGTTTACATAAATAGCATCTGAAGATTTCGAGACACCAGATTCAAATGCATGTCAAGAGACATAAATTATAATTTCCCAGGGTTATAGGTGAGCAAGTCAACAATAAAATCATTATAAAGAGAAATTAAATGTTCCATATGGGAAAGAGGTGTTTCTGAAAATAACTAGCAAAGAAGGATTCATAAGAAAGGTGTTGGGAGCCTATGATAGGTAGTGAGTGAATAAGGGTGACAGATGTGGGCACACTAAATTCATGTAGTGTCTGGACATTTGGATCACATAATTGAAGGTTCTTATCTGGACAGATTTCTGTTTATGAACGAGATCTCTAGTACCCCCCAAAAATAGAGGATTAAGAATCCAGCCAATGCTTTAAAACTGGAGGAGCAGAGTACTTGACAAGGAGAAAGGTCTATTTCTCTGACATTCTTCATGCATAAAATGATGAATATAGATATACCTTAGATTTAAAATCCTATAAAGAAATTGTACTGTTATATTTGGGATGGCAAATTGTTTTCTACTGATCAATGTTTCCAGGACTCAGACAAGTAGGTGAGAGAGAAGATCAATCTTAAGCTTTAAAGGCTAAACCTGAGTTTCTGCAGATGGTATGCAATATCTTCCTAAATGATAATAGTTACTCTATTATTAAAAAGTGATATTTTCGAAAATAGTCCAAAAGAAGAAAAATTGATGAACTATTTCTCCAAGTTGTACCCCAAAGATAATTATAGCTCTATATTTCCTGTCTGGCTGTAATGAATGCTAGAATCTTAGGATATAGCAGAGTTTCCAGGGAGTTCTCTTTTTGCTTATGCTATAGATAGAGTCAGAGGCCTCTAACAACTTTTCTTTGAAAATGCAGCTAAAAGAGAAAAGCAGGTATATATAGATTTATAATTATCACATCTTTCTTGTAGATTAAATCTTTTATTATCACAAAATACATTTCTTTATGTATACTAAACATTCTTGCCTTAAAGACTACTTTGTCTGAAATTAATATAGAGACACCAGTTTTCTTTAGCTTAGTGTTTGCATCTTTTCATTCTAAATTAGTGTTTGCACCTTTTCTTTCTAAATTTGATCACTATTATATATATTATATATGATAGTATATATTTTATATACTATTACATTTATTAATGTATGTTTCATTTAACAATATTAGTCTGGCACACTTTGTATTTTATTTAGAATATTTAGCCCTCTTAATTTAAATGTAATCACAATTGTATTTGAATTTAAATCTACTATTTACTATTTGTTTTCTATTTAAGCCACCTATTCTATTCTTCTTCATCTTTTTTCTTTCTCTTGTTCTTGTTCTTTTCTCCTTCTTTGACTCAAATATTCTTTATCATTCATTTTTTCAATTTATCAGCTTACTAGTCTTACATTCTTTTATTGTCTTTTAGTCGTTATCTAGATATTTTTTAAATTATGAAAATATCATAAAATAGTATTTTATTGCTTGCCACAGAGTGCAAAAACCTTAGATCGTTTTAACTCTTTTTAATTCTTTTTACCTTTTGAGCTGTTTGTCATGTGTTCATTCTGTGTATAATTTAAATCACACAGTTCCAGACCTTAATAACATTATTATGTAGACAGTATGTTGAGTTAGAGTTAACCAAGTGTTTAGTTCCCTCCTACCCTTTCACTTGGGTTCGTTTTTCTTTTGCATGAAAAATTGGCTTTCATCTTTCTTTTAGAGGAGGTGCATTGAAGAAGAACTTTTCCAGTTTTGCTTTCATCGTTTAAGAAAAGTTTTTTTTTTTTTTTTTGCGGAATATAAAATTCTAAACAGTCAGTTGTTATTTCCATCCTTCTAAAGATATCATTCTGTTTTTTTCTGGTTTATATCATTTCTGTTGAGAAGTTCGTTTTCAGCATTATTGTTGCTTGTTTAAAGTTAATATGCCATTTTTTTTGGCTGCTTTAAAGATTTATTTTTTGTCTTTGACTTTAAGCAGTTCAATTATGATGCACCAACAACTGTTATCTGTCTGCCTGTCCATCTGTTCATCTGTCCATCTTGGGATTTGTAGAGATTCTTGAACCTGTAGCATGATTTATTTCATCATTTGAAAATTTTTTGATCATTATCTTTTACGATATTGCTTCTGCCACAATTCTCTGTCTCCTGTCCTTCTGGGACTTCAATTGTACATATTCTAGAATTTGAGTTTTACATTTTTCTCATGCTTTTTTTTTTGTGTGTATTTTCTACATTTTTTACTTTTATTTAGTCTGGACATTTTTTATTGATCTACGTTATGATTTGTTATTTTTCTTTTCTGCTGTGTCTAATTGTCATTAAATCTGTGTTTCTAAAATTTTGCATTTGATTAATTTTTTATAGATGTGATTGAATTTTGAAATAAATTCCAATGTTAGGATGAAATTCTCCATATTTTTATCTATTTTCCTGGACATTTTAATTACAGTTATTTTCAAGTTCTTTTCTGATAACTTCAATATTTTGATTACCTGGGCATCTATTTTTATTGCATTTCTTTTTTGTTGGCTTTGAACATTTTTTCTTGTCTCTTGGTATTCCTAAAAGTATTTGATTGATGGTTGAATAATGTGTATGAAAAATATTAGGGATTTTTCGAGGCTTTGGCTGCTGTTTTATTCCTCCAGAGAGGATTTGCTTTGCTTTCTCACAGGTCGTTAGAGTGCAGCAACCTGGTCTAGAATTGATCCAGTTTTGTGAGATCTGCTCTATTTCCAATTTATTCTTACTCCTAAGATGCTGTCCTTTTTCGTCTTACCTGCAAGTCTTGGCTCTTTATCAGAAGGAAGCTCCCCTCCTTGTTGGTGGGCTCTGAACTCTAATTTTCGTCTCTCTGATTTTACAATTTTTGCAAGAGCTCTGCCCACCTTTCCAGACTCCTAGGCGCTACTTTCCGCATGGAATCTTAAACTCCAGCCTTGCAGTGCTTAAAAGAAAACATGTTTTCTTCAAGAGAAATATGGCACCAAGTGCTGGGCTCTCCTTCAAGTGTTTTGTTTCTCTCTGGACTAATATCCCTGTGAGTCCTGCCTGCCTTGATAGCCCTGAATTCCGTGTTTTGCCTCCCTAGCCTTGGGAGACTGCCCACAGCTCATTTCAGGTTCCTGTCTGTTAGCAATCTCTGCTTTTCCCTTTCCGGCTTAAAAAATCAGCAAATGTCTCAAGTAGAAAAGTGCTACAGAATGTAATGTTTACCTCAATATGTTTTTTTTCTTTGTGAAATTCTAGTTTCTCAGGTCCTACCGCCTTTGGTATCTCACTGATGTCTCCTAATCGATGTTTGTTTGTATGTCTTGGTCTAAGTTTTCTAGTTCTTACCAGGCCTGTTGGTCAATACCAGCTATTCTATCAACTTGGAAGTGAAAATCTTTATTATATATTTTCCTTTTTGTTATTATGTTTTCAGTTCTAAAATTTCCAGTTGGTTCTTCTTTATGTCTTCTATTTCTTTGCTGAGAATTTCTATTTTTTCATTTGTTTCAAGACTGTTCAAATTGTTCATTGAAACATTTTTTATGATTGCTATTTTCAACCCCAGTCAGATAATTTCAATATCTATGCCATCTTGGCATTCTGTCTGTTGATTTTCTTTCCTCATTCAACTTGAGATTTTCATGTTCCTTGATGTAAGAAGTTATTTTTTATTGTATTTAGATCAGGTTAATAAATAATATAAGAGTGGGTTGGTGGTTGGGTTCTGCTCATATACATAACCTCTGCAGATGCCCACTGATCAGAAGGGAATGAGATACTGCCTTGCTACGCCCAGGGCATAATGCCAGTAGGGCCCTGCACACACATGTGGTCTCCAAAGACACCTATCCTCCAGGAGGGGGAGCCATGTCATTATCACTAGGTCGTGGTGGCAATCAGATCTCTGTTCACATAGTCCTCATGTTGGTCAGGGGCCACAGATGACAGGGTTGGGGAAAACATTTTTTTTTTCTGGAATGTGTCTGGTGTTTTCCAAAAGGTTATGCCCTGCATGGCTATTCCCTTCCAGGTTCTTTGGTTAAAGAGACCAGGGTATGTATGTATATGTGTATGTATGTATGAACTTAACGTATGTATGTATGTATGTATGTATGTATGTACGTACGTACATACGTACGTATGTATTTACTTATTTATTTTGTCTGTACTTATTACTATTTCTATCTTGTAGAATTCTTCAGTGCCAAGGATGAAAAACACAAAACAAAACTTGGCAGGCTATTTCTTGAGCACCAAGGTCCCTAAGTAAGCTGCCTTCTTTTCTTCACCTTTCAGAATCTTCTGATATTTGTTTCCTGTATTTTGAGGTTTTAGATGTAAGGAGTAAAGAAAAATAGGGTAAAATGTGTCTACTCTATCTGATCTGGAAATGGAAATGCTCATGATTTTTTAATATTTATCCTCCATTTAAGCATTATTTTACAGTATGAAAATCTTACGGCAATCATGCTCCTGGGTGGAAAGGAGCAGTTAGAACAGAGTGTTATACAATCTTTCAGATTCCAGCATCTCAGATCATGCTGTATGCTGGTGACCAGCATTCTGTTGTTTTATTTATAAAATGAAGTTCACTGTCTTTCTTTTTCTGAATATAAAATACATCTTTGTTCACTATGGTAAAATTTTTAAATTCCTATAATTTTATTTAAAGATCTAAAATCGTTCCAGATACCCAAATGCAGCATCAAAAATATTTATATTTTGGTATGTTTTATTACATTATTTTAAAAAAATTACTTAATAATGTTCTTTTTATTCTAATATTTAATCTTTGATAGCCTCCTCATTAGAATTTAAACTTATTTACATCTTTTATTAAAATTAAACAATCACAACGAATTCTAGACTTTGCATGTTTCTTTAGCTACCATCTATCTCTTCACCTGCTAGCCAATTCGTCAAAACACTTCAGTCTCTTTTTCATCATGTGACACTTTACAAGCTGTTGCTCCCAGTGCTCTCCATAAAACCCTGACTCTGCCCTCCATGTTTCTAAATGCAGTGGGCACTTTCTGGACTTGACTTTGCTTCATCTCTCACCAGGATTTGATTACCATTTGACATTTCTTCCTCCTTTTTCCTTTCAATTTTAATAAAACCAGTATCTCCATTTTTTTCCAAGATAACATTTTAATCTTTTTTTTTCACTTTCACTATATCAGAAATAAACTCATGCAAAACAGTCAGATGATACTTAAGAGAACACTAAAATTTGCTTTCCTTATCAACTCTCAGTATACTTCTCCAGAGGAGGACATGGTTATAATTTTACCAAATAAAAGCTTTATATTTGATGTGATAATATTTTGATACACTTAAAAATGTATTTTGAATCCATGGTAATTTTTTCGCTGCCCTTTGACCATTCCTCTTTAGATAACATTAGCCCATGTCTTAAGAGAATAAAAGAAAAAATTTTAAAAATCATTCCTCTGTTTTCTGAGTTTAAAAAGAGAGTAATGAAATAGTTTGAGAAAAAATTTGCATTTTGAATTCATGCTATTTTACCCTATTTCAGTGTTTTCTGTCTCACGTAAATGATGTCCCCATCTATACAACTGTACAATTCAGAAGTCGAGAGTCATCTGAGCGTCTCATTCACGCTCATCTCCATCTCCCATTTGTTAGAGCCCTATCAATTGTATTTCCTTAACATCATTAGGTTATTATAGTTCTTCTTGTCTTCACTGCCATCATGGCAGTCTAATCTACAAGTATGTTGTCTGGATTTCTTACTATTTTAGACATTATTCATACATATCTCCTTCACTCAAAATTTATCGTCCTTTATCTATATGGCTCAGCTCAAAATGACTTCCACATTTGCAGCTAGAATATCCTTTTATAGTGCAAACATTATCTTATGGTCCCCTTTTACAACTATCCAGACTTTTTTTTTTATTATTGCTTTAAGAATGGAGGGGACGGAAACTAATAAATATGTGAGCTTTGATTAAAAAAAAAATGGAAGGGAAAAAGTCTGAATCACAGTTTATAAAGCTCTGCCTGTTGTGACCCCATTTGAACTCTCCAGCCTCATTTTTTATTCTCAACGCCTTCACTCTCAGCCCTAGCCACACTACCTTCACACTTCTCCCATTGCTCTCATTCCCTACTGATAATGGTTGGGCGCCACATTAACACACAATTTACTTCCTGCTCTTTCTTCAAATGTTTATTCTTAGCTTATCGTTTCTGATTTTTAAATTATATATTCTGATGATTTAAAATTTTTTTATTTTCCAAACTCTTTTATTGTTTTTGTTAATTTCAATAACTGATTTCCTACAATTTTCAAATATAAAATTATATTATTCTTCAATCATAATAATTGTGTTACCTACTTTATAATATTTATTCTGCTTGCTTTTTTCCCTCTAGTTTAATTGTATTGGTTAATACTACAAAAACACCGCTCTATAATAGCAGAGAGGGCAGACGGCTTTCCTGATTTTCTAATGTTATGTTATTAACCATCATCCTGACACCTAAAAGAGAGACAAATTGGGAGAGAGAGAGGAAAGAGTTAGCAGATCAAGCTTGAGACTGCTATCCTTAGAAATGCTTGCTGGGCTGGCCATTGGCTAATATCCAGGAACTTAGATATCAAGAGGTTTTCCATCATTCTCTGTTAAGAATGACTTATTGCACCTAAACTATTTGTTCAAACAATGTAGTTTGTGCCAAACATTTGCTTTCTTCCTGGGGTTTTAGTAAATGCTCAGCAGAGAGTGCCTATGTTACCAATTCCCAATAAAAAATCCTAGCCACTGAGTCTCTAATGAACTTTCCTGGTAGACATTTCAAAACGTGTTGTTTTAGCACGTTCCTGAAGGAATTAAGCACATCCTGTGTGACTCCACTAGGAGAGGACTCCTGGAAGTTTGTTCCTATTTTCCTCTGAACTTCACCCCAGACACATTTATTTTTCCTTTGCTGGTTTTGCTTTATATCCTTTCACTATAATAAATCATAGTTGTGAGTACATTCAACCATATGCTGAGTCCGATGAGATCTCCTTGTTCTCCTAGTGACTCAGTGAAAACTGGAATGGTCTTAGAGGCTCTCTCTCTCACTCACAAACACACACACACACACACACACACACACACACCTGTATACATAGATATACACATATATAAATGTGTATGTGTTAAAGAAGCATTTGTCATTAACTATTTTACAAACATTTTTATTCAATAATATTCATTGAGTTCTATCAACTCTTTTATTATCTATTGATACGATTATATGATTTTCTATTTTGATATGATATATTTTATAAATAGATTTTTTTATCATCAAATCATTCTCTTTTGCTGAAATGCTCTCTCTCTTTAATTTCTGCAATACTATACTAGATTTTTCCCCTAACTCTTTGATAGATATTTCTAAGTCTCCTTCTTGCATGTGCTTCTCTTCCTTTGCTTGTCCTTTAGGTATATTTGTGCTTTATCCTAAACTTTATTTATATTCTTACTTTTCATAATATTCCCAGATTCTCTCATGTACTCTCACAATTTTAATTGTCTG
The DNA here is from genome assembly GCF_000325575.1 of Pteropus alecto. Classification (NCBI taxonomy): domain Eukaryota; kingdom Metazoa; phylum Chordata; class Mammalia; order Chiroptera; family Pteropodidae; genus Pteropus; species Pteropus alecto. Next base: position 22,042,246 of record NW_006494614.1, on the reverse strand, counting down.
TATGCTCATTACTTACTAAATTCTGTCTATAGCAGCTCAGACTCCTTCATGAATTTCAGATGCATATATCGAATTGCCTCCTAGGCATCACCCATAATGTCTTATTGACACTTCTAACTCAACATGTTTAAAATTGAACTCATTATTATTCTCTCACTTGCTTCTCTGTTTTCAATCTCAGCTGATAACATTAAGCTATAAATCTGACCTTTATTCTTGACTCCTTTCTCTCACTCACTCCACACAAATTATCATTCTCCAAGTTCAGCTGACTCTAAACAATTTTTAAGTTCATCTAGTTTGCTTACCCTCTTCTGCACTTTACCTAATGCAGGCCACTTTATGTCTGCTGATATTACTGATACAATCTCCTGGTTGTTTTTCCTGACTCCAGACCACCCACCAGCCAATACCTTATCTATACTGCAGTTATGGATTTTTATAACTTATGTATTTATCTTGCTCCTCTAATCAAACTTATTGTTGTTATCCATTGACAGTCAGATGACTACTAAGTCCTTAGTGTGGCTGACAGAGCTCTTAGTCCTTTATCCCTGAAGCTTCACCACTTTACACAGTCCTTAAAAACACGTATATTTCAATGACATTTCCATGTTCATATTACATTCTTGATATTACCCAATATCATTACAAGGCATTCGCAGCCATCCTTGGCAAAACCTTAGAATCCAAAAAAAGAAAAAAAATAGTACAGATTTCAATTCCAGCCATCCTAAACTATTTTCTCAAGAATACATTAGTTGAAAATGCTTTCTTGGCTTTCCTCCAAGTTGGGGTTGGATTCTCTTTCAGGATGCTCTCCCAGCATGGGCACACATGTATTGTAACATGCTTGCATAGATTTTAATTGCCTTTATTCTCATCTAAACTATAAGGTCTGTGATGGTAGATACTATGTGTCCCCTTGTTGTCACTTCATGGTTAGTGTTCAACATATACGTTATTGAATGAATGAATGAGTGAGTGAATTATACTATAAGTGTAGTTTTGAATCCTGCTTTATTTGTTTTAACATTACTCTAGCATGCCTACCTCCCCATAGGCCACGAGGATTGAAGCCGCTTTCTAATTAACCCTGGATTAAGGAAAATGATAAACAGCCATATCTAGACACATATGAGTATGTGCTTCAGCCTTCCTAGGGGCAGAAACAGGATTAATGGAATGGCTGTGAGGAGAAAATCAGAGATGCAAAGAGAGAGTGGATGGACCAGCAGCTTCCAAAAGTCACCCCAATTAGTAATGGCTTTTTATTCCATGCTAGTTTCACTTCATATGTATCATATACAAGGGAGGAAGATTTGCCCTACCTTGAAGTGACTGGAATAGAACTCTTTTCTTTGAAATGAGAAAAAGAGAAAATTTAAACAATAAGCATTTTCATTTGAAATTCTATGAAACTTCTTCAATAGTTGAATATATTCAATATGGTTTAATTAATACTTCTTTGCTGCTTATTCAAAATGTTTTTCTTTTCTATTATTTGTCTAAATGTAGTTTTATATGGAAAAATCTTTGTGTGCATTTTAAATGATTTTTTTCATAGTATATTCTCAGAAATGACCTTCTGAGGTCATTATATGATCAAACATATAATATTTTTTAAAAGGCTATTGCTAAATACAGGCAAATTCTTGAAACTGTTTTCTGGAAATTTTTTACTAATTAATACCTCCGTTAAAATAGGCTTGATTTTCAAGCTGCTTCTTCAGTTAAAAGAAGTAAACCCCTTGGGAAGAGACAGTCCTGGGCTACTAATTCAAACTGGCTGCTCACATTCAGTGACAGTTTTACATCTCCTACTCTGCCCCTCTCTGCTCTCCCATCCCACATACAAAATGGCCCTGGGAAGTCAGGCAAGATAAGGATACTCAGCTTGCCACTTACAAAAGCTGTAGGCACAGAAGAGCTTGCTGACTCCTGGCATAGTAATAATAATATTGGTGTTACTATTTCTATTCCTATTTGCTTTTGGCACAAACGACAGCCAGTTCTGGAAAAGCTGAACCTGTTTTCCACTGCCAACATGTTCTAATGATCACTGCAAAAATGCCAGCTGTAGATACAGAGGGAAAGATATTTCTGATTTTCTTGCCTTTAGGGACAGAAAGAAGAAAAAGTACTAAATGAATGCAAATTGGAAGCAAGTTACTTAGAAGTTCTTCCTTCCCTGGTTCCATACCGTCTACCCAAAGCCCTTGTGCTACACTGCTCAGGAGCAAATTCCCCCATTTGCTCTCTAACCAGGTTTTTCTACTTAACCTGTGAATTACATCCTCATTACATTCGGAAATGGTGTGGGCTGCATCATTATATTCATGTGAAAACAGGAGCGAAGTGCCAGTGCTCTTCTGTGCCTACAGCTTTTGTAAGTGCCAGTTTCCCTTCTCCTAAAGTACCCTGCTCGTTTGCATTCTTTGAAGTTTCTGACAGTTTGCTGGGAGATTCAGGGCTTCAGACTGTCTCCATTTTGTTTTCTAAATTCTCTGGAAGTGTCTCTGATCAGGACCACACTTAAGAATCACACATGCAGTTTGGAATTAATAGCCAGAACCAAATTCACCCAGTGACAAGGCAACTACGTCTCTGTGAGTGTTCTGTGAATGGGAGTGAGGAGGTTAATTGCACTCCACAATCCCCAAGGCCACCTGGCCCCGGTGTTCACGTTTATTTCAGCCATGGCCCTGTCAGGTTGATTACATAGTTAAAACCAAGGCTGTTTTGCATAGTTTTCTAGATAAGCTCAGCTGCTTAGCTCCTGGGAAACATTAATGACCTGGAATCAGAGTGACAGGAGGGTCCCAGTCCTCTACTGGGAGCTCCTGCCAATCCCTGTTTGTCTTCATAAGAGCAACCGGAAAATAGGAAATTCGCTTACACCCTTTCTTCTTCATTAGTAAATATGTGTGCTGCTCACTGAGGGCTTATTCTATGTTGGAGACCTTAGATAAATGATCTTCATTTCTCATGATCTTGCTAGATAGCTATTTTGGTTTCCATTTTTAAGGTTAGAAAACTGAGGATCAGAGAGGTTAATGGATTTCCCAAGGCTACACAGCTAAAGCTGACAAAGCCAAGATTTGTTTGAGACTGCGTGATGCTGTAACTTGGGCTCTTCCTCCCAAGAAATACTTTCCCAGAATTTTCATTAGCAGTGAGAGAAGTGGGTGTATCCTAGCCAACATTTGTGATTGACATGATAGAGGGTAGCGCAGAGGGCAACGGTTTGGGCCATGGAGAATGGCAGCGAAATATGTTAGTCCTGGGAAATGGTATTTAATTTGAACTAGAGATTTTGACATGAAAGGAGTTCATGATACTTAAAGCTGGCCATTAATAATTCACAGTGAAGAGCTAAAGTGCTGTTTTCTTATTGGCTCAGTGGCTTTAACGCCTCTTGTTCTCCCATTTTGCACTGGGAAGTATTTAAGGCACTCTTCAGACTGTGCAAATCAGATCATATTATTCCTCCGCTTGCAAATTTTTAACTATTTTCCATCACCTTAAGAATTTATTCCAAATTCCGTAAAGTGGCAAATTAAGTTCTTACCTTTCACTACTCCCCAGTTATTTCCCCATCCCATCTTATTCTACCCATACTGAATTACCTGGAATTTCTTGCCCATGTCTCTAAGGCACTGTAAATGCTGTTGCTCCTGGCAGGAGCATCCTCCCTCACCCAATTCATTCTTTGCTTCCAATTCTATCTTTCTGAACTCAGTAACTTAAGAGTCACCTATTCTCAGAAGCTCTCCCTGACTGATCATCTACATTTCCCTACTGAGGCTACATTTTTAAAAATGTTTTTAGTTATTTATTTATCTGTTTATTTTCAATTACAGTTGACATTCAATATTATATTAGTTTCAGGTATACAGCGTAGTAATTAGACATTTATATAACTTACAAAGCGATCTCCTCAATTTATCTAGTACTCACCTGGCACTATACATAGTTATTACAATATTATTGACTGTATTTCTAATGCTGTATTTTACATCCCCTTAACTATTTTGTAACTACCGATTTGTACTTCTTAATCCCTTCCCCTTTTTCACCCAGCCCTCCAGCCCCCTCCAATCTGGCAATCGTCAGATTGTTCTCTATATCCATGAGTCTGTTTATGTTTTGTTTGTTCATTTATTTTGTTCTTTAGATTCCACATGTAAGTGAGATCATATGGTATTTGTCTTTCTCCGTTTGACTTATTTCACTTAGCATAATACCTTCCAGGTATTATAATACCATCCATGTTGTCGCAAATGATAAAATTTCATTCATTTTTATAGCCAAGTAATATTTCATTGTATATATGTACCACTTCTTTATCCAGTTGTCTGTTGATGGGCACTTAGGTTGCTTCCATATCTTGGCAATTTTAAATAATAGCTGCAGTGAACATAGGAGTGCATATATCTTTTCGAATTAGTATTTTGGAATTCTTTGGGTAGATATCCAGAGGCCAAATTTTGTGTTCTTTTTTTCTGTCACTCTGGTATTCTATACTGACCACTATCATTGCACAAAACGCTGAGACGTAATTTGATTTACTTGAATTCTCTCTGACTCTACTCCTTGGGAACATGTCTTGCCCAGTAGCACATATAAGGCAGTTAATAAATATGGAATACAAAGACTCAGGCAAAGATTGAGTTAGGTTCTCTCTGGTAATGTCCAGATTTTTACTTTCCTTGGTTCAAAAGGTAAAAGAGTTTTGGATTACCACTTTTCTTGCAAAGGAATACTTAGTTTTGAATCAGTTCAACTTCAAATATCTATAGCGCTTCTACTGCAAGGTCCTCTTTCTCCAGGGTAAATAAAAATACCATTTATCTAAAAAAAATGAGCTTAACCAGACAAAGTTATATGCTAAATATTTTGAAAAAAGAATTTACTTCAAATAATGTAAAACAGGTATTCTAGGCTACATTGGTCATACGCAGCAGTTTAGAACATAAACTAAAGGCCTGTCCATCTGTAAACTGATATTTCCTGGATACCAGGTACAAAGAGTGAATGCAAATGTTCTCTGGAGAAGTTAAATAGTTTAAGTCAAATATCTATTTGAAATGTATCATCATTTAAGACTCACATTTGAAAATAATATGGTTGAGTTTGGCTTCAGATATATTCATCTTTTTGTATTTTTGTTTTATGTTGAGTTAGAGAAAGAGTAAAGAATAGGATTGGTTTAATGAAAAAAGTCTTGATAGCCTGAAATTAGCATGTAAATAATTCAAAATGTCATATTTGTGGGTAATACACTGTTTCTATCATGTCTTTAGCATAAGTGATTTAAAAAGCATAGGTGCCACTGTATTCTTTTATATATTAATATCAAATTGAAGTGGTTGAACCACAGGATTTGACTCCAAGAGGAAATTCGGCCTTTCAGTGTGTATATTGCCATAAACTCTGTGGTCCACAGCTAGAACGCTGTGTGAGCTCCCATAGTACAGACAATGACAGGAAGAGAACGAGTGTTTCTTGCACATTCGTGGAGAGTCCATTTATTCACCTAATTCACAATGTCCTTTTCTTTAGAAGAGTACTTTAGGGATCCATTTAAAAAAAATAAAGCAGCAAGACTCCTTAATGCGAAAAAGAATGAAGAGCATTGTACATACATTTTTCATTTTCAGAATAATTTTCAAATATTAATAGACTAAACCAAATATATGTGGAATATTTGTACAAGTATTTCCCCTTTGAGAATTTTTTAAAAAGCAGAGTAGATAGAGGTTATCAGCAGGGTCAAAGAATAGGCAATCTGTACTACAGTTAAAGAACTTCTTTCTAAATGGCTTAACCTGCATCTCTCAGCCTTTTTAGCACCAATGCCCCACTGGATTCAATAGATTTCATAGAGCTTAACCTCATGAAGTTTGCATTCAGACCTTAAGCTCATATAATTTTCCAACTGTAACTCTATATTATTAGACCTGCATTTGCAATCTGCATAGTACTCTCATCTTGTACATTGAAAATCACATGTCAACTTCTATATACACAGAAATTCACCTACCACTTAACCAACCACCAGATTTCAAAAGATATGCTTCAGAAGAGAAATGCTTTGATGGGGTCAGCTTCTACCCAGATTCACTATGCTGTCCTGGTAAAGTTTTGTTAAGGAAGGAGAACCTCAGCCTGTAGGAGGGGTTCCATAGAGTGACCGACACTTCATGAAAGAACTCATGATATATAAGTCCACATGCTTAAAGGGATCAGGGCATAAAAGTAGAAAGATTGGGAAGGCACCTGTTTTTTCGTATATAATTTTGGCTATTTCCTTGAACTTCAAGAACTAACGTTTTGTCTCTATAAATGCTTATAGCAAATCTTGTGTCCGTATAAGCCTTCACTTCCAAATACCATAAAACTGTCCATTGTGATGTTTTAAAAATAAAATGTAAAATAATTCATGCTCTATACTTGGATTTAGTTACATGATGAAACTTTATTAAGCCTACCTTAGATAACTAACAATCCTGATTAAACAAATATTTAAATAGATGAATACTTTAGTTTTTTTTTTCTCCCTTAAGGGCTTTTAATTTGGTAATTTGTTTACTGTTTCATTAGGTGAGCAATGTAATCAGAGAGTCATAGAAGCTATAGAAATTACTAAGTTTAATGATTCAGAAATTACCCTGAAGTGAAAATAATAACTAAACTGAATAATCTAAATTGATTATTTTTACTTGAATCATAAAAGCTCTTGGGACTATGATATTAAACCTATCACTTCAGTATTTTCCATTAATTCATTTCATGTACATTCCAGTATCTAAAAGCAATTCTGCAAATGCAGTTTACCATTTCGATCTCTTTTTTTTTTTTTTCAAAATTACTTTTGTCTTTGTTTTGGGGGGAGTTTTATCTTTTATAATGCAAAATCATTCTGTAAATCTCACAACGAGATACGTCATTTTCAATGTGAAGTAACTCTCCGATTCTTGAATTATACACTGAAGCACTGTACACAGGTAGCGGCTTCTGTCAGGGAGCCCACTCAGGCCATCTCATCAAGAATAAAGCCATTAGATGTTGTGAAGGGTATGAATGTGGCAGGCAGAAAATCTGTCCTCGGGAAGTTTAAAATCTGTGTTTTGGGGAAGACAACATATATAATAATTTTTGAACAATATGTGGCAGGTTGGGGTGGTAAAAATACAAAATATAATTTATACATTCAAAATACATTGTCATTCAATGGGTTACTTTGACAAGCTATCCATTAAGTGTGTTGATATTGCCATAGTGTAATAATTTTAAAATACTGTCATTTAGATTTGCTTTCAGAGTGAGCTACAAAACCACATAAGAACACAGTCAATAAAATTATAATAATTATGTATAGTGACAGATGGTTACTAGACCTATTGTGATGACCACTTTTTAAGGTATATTAATATTGAATTACTATGTCATATGCCTGATACTAATATAATGTTGTATGTCAAATATAATTTTAAAAATCTGTCTCTTATTAACATACTTTTTAAAAACCTGAAGATGCTATTGACCAGTTTGATTGACTTAACTTTCACTGACTTTTAATCATTTTAAAATTATATTTTTACTCTGAGAATACTAAAATTATATAGATGCCCATGCAGCTGAGAGCATTTCCAATAAAGATATTACCATGTAGAGTCACCTTAACAAAAATGTATGATTTTTTTAAAGTGACAAATTTGAAGTAAGACACATTGATAACTTCTTATATATTTGATCTTATATATTTATTTAATATGTATTTATAATATTTTCATAAAATGTAGGTATATATTAATATAATATGTGTCCACTTGTATGATAGAAGACAATGCTATAGAATTTCATATGAATGAGATTTGGATAGCAAAAGGAAGGGACAGGGCATTTTGCTAGAGAAAAAGAATGAAAGAAAAAGCAAGCAAGCAAGCAAAAACATTGGGAGAAACTAAATGATATGTCAAACCACAGGGAGAAGACCAGTGAGCACTTAAAAAGATGATTAGAAAGTGTCGATGACACATTTGATTAAAAGGGCAAAAGGGAGGAAAAATCAAGCAACTAAAAAATTTCTTGGGTTTTTGTACCCATTGTAGAAAGAGAAGTGTTGACTGCAATATAAAGATAGTACTTCCATATTTAGAAATATGGAGTAACATAATTTTAAAGCCAGAAAAGAACTTATTCTATAGAAAAGATATTCTATAGTTAGTGCTCACTTCCTTTTTTAGAAAACAAATAAAGAAGGTGTTTGACAGAAAACATGAAGCCAGCCAAGAGAGGCATAGCCAACACATGGTAATCTTTCCTCTTTAAAATAGGAACTTACCTTTGTGAGGAGAAGAGACATTTTAATAGAGGGAGTGGTAATTTGGGGCAAAATAAAAAGTTGGATGGGACAGGTTTGGCTATATTCACACAGAGGTAAGTGTAGGAACCAGAGTCTCAGGACTTTCAGAGGAAAAGAAGGTAAACAACTAGGCAGAACAGAAGCTGGGAATACAGCCACATCTACTAGAGAAGAAGGTAGCAGCCAAGGGGTCAGATAAGAAACTTTCTTAATTTAAAGTAAAAAAAAGTTAAAAAACAAACAAACAAAATATACATATGAGTAATCATAATAAAAAATAAAATAAAAACATTAAAACAATAATAAGTCTATAATATTAAGAAGATTGAATTTATAATTTAAAAACTCTGAATAGAGAAATCTCCAGGCCCACATGGTTTCACTGGAATTCTACCAAATGTTTAAAGAAGAATTAACACAAATTCTACACAGTCTGTTTTGGAAAATAGAAGAGAAGGGGGCACTTTCCAACTCATGTTATAAAACTAACACATTACTCTGATAGCAAAACCAGACAAACACAGCACAAAATAAAAGAAAACAAAACAACCCCTACATCAATGTCTCTCATGAATTGAGAAGTAAAAGTTCTTAAAATATTAACAGATAGAATTCAGGAATATATTACATATAGTATATAGTATTGATAATATAGTCTGGAATTAGAATTATTTACCATAAACCAGACAGACATTTTCCCAGTATGCAAATGGGCCAATTGATGTAATCTACCATACTAACATACTAAAGAAGAAATATCACATGATCATATCAATCAATTCAGTAAAAGCATTTGAAAAAATTCAACACACATTCATGACAAAACTCTCAGTAAAATAGGCAAAGAGGAGAATTCCATCATTTCGATAAAGGACATCTACAAAAATAGCTAACGTACTAAATGGTAAAAGACCGGATCCTTTATTCCTAAGATCAGGAAGATGGCAAGATATTCACATAACCACACTCATTCAACATAATACTGGAAGTTCTAAACAGTGCAATAAGGCAAGAAATGAAATAAAAGACAAACAAATCAGAAAATGGTATGGTTATCTACATAGGAAATATAGATAAATGGCAGATGGCATAATTATCTACATAGAAAATCTCAAAGAATATACCAAAAGCTTCTAAATTTTGGTTGTAACCTTAAAAACTCATATAGATATGCAAAGGACCCAGAATAGTCTAAACAATCTTGAAAAAGAATAAAGGAGACTCATGCTTTCCATTTCAAAACTTACAACAAAGCTACAGTAATCAAGCCAGTGTAATACTAGTATAAAGATAGAAATATAGATCAATAGAATTTAGAGTCCAGAAATGAACCCTTACATTTTTGGTCAATTGATTTTCAACAGTATCAAGATAATTTAATAGTGAAGGAACAGTCTTTTCAACAAATGATGCTGGGATAATTGGATATACATATGCAAAGAATAAATTTGGAAACCTACCTTACATTTTAAAAATTAACTCAAAATTGATCATGGCCCTAAATTTGAGGTAAAACCATGAGCTATTTGAAGAAAGCATAAGAATAAATCGCTGTAATTAGATTAGTCAATAATTTCATAGATACAACACCAATAGCATCAGTGAGAAAAAAATATTGGCGTATATCAAAATTAAAATCTTTGGGATTCAAAGGATACAATTGAGTAATTGAAAAGATAACCCACAGAATGGTAGGAAATATTAACAAATCATACATCTGATAAAGAACTGGTATCCAGAATATATATGTATAAAAGGAAACTCTTACAATTCAACAGCAAAAAATTACCAAACTGAAAAATGGGCAAAAGGTTTTTTTTCTTTTTAAAAATTAAGTTTTGAGGATAACATTGGTTAATACACTTATCTAATTTTCAGATGTACATTATAATTTGACATCTGTATATTCCATTGTGTATTTACCACTCAAAGTCCTGTTTCCTTCAGCTACCATATATTTGATCCCCTTTACCCACTTCACCATCCCCCAACCCCCCTATATTTGACCCCCTTTACCCCGTCTACCTCCCCACTCCTTCCCCACTCCCTACCCTCTTGTAACCACTAGTCTATAGTCCATGTCCATGAGTTGCTTTGTTTGTCCTATTCACATGTTGCTTCTAGGTTTATATCCCACATATAAGTGACGTCATGTGATTTTCTACTTTTTTGTCTGGGTTATTTCTCTTAGCATGATTATTTCAAGGTCCATCCATGTTGTTGCAAATGGTAGTATTTCATCTCTTCTTATGGCTGAGTAATATTCCATTGTATATATGTACCACAGCAAAAGGTTTGAATAGACATTCCTTCAAAAAAGATATATGTCTGACCAATAAACTAATGAAAAGATTCTTAATATCGTTAGTATTTAGGGAAAAGCAAATCAAAACCACAATGAGATACCATTGCACACCCATTAGGATGGCTATAATAAAAAAGATGGACAATAACAAGTATTAAAAAGGATGTGGAGAAATGGGAACCTTCATACATCACTGGTAGGAATGTAAAATGGCAGAGCCACTTTGGAAAATAGTTTAGCAGTTTTTCAAAAAGTGAACCATAGAGTTACTGTGTTACCTACCAACTACACTCCTAGATATATACCCAAGAGAATTTAAAACACACACCTATGCAAAACTCTGTACACATATGTTCAGAGTAACATTTATTCATGATAGCTGAATGTGAAGGTAACATAATGTCTATCAACAAATGAATGAATAAATAAAATGTGGTACGTTTATATAATGGAATATTATTTGGCCTTGAAAATGAACGAAGAACTGATTCAAATTACAATGTGGCTGAACCATGAAATATACTAAATCAAAGGAATCTGACATAATAGGTGCGTATTATACAAGTCCTTTTATTAAATGTCCAGAAGACGCCAATCCATAAAGATGGAAAGTAAATTAGTAATTGTCAGGTGCTAAGGGTAGCAGAACATGTGGAATGACTGCTAATTTCATTTTGGTGTAATAAAATTGCTCTTGAATTACAGTGGTAGTAGTGTAATAAAATTGCTCTTGAATTACAGTGGTAGTGGTTGTACAACTCTGTGATTATACAACAAACTCCAATGAATTGTACAATTTAAAGGTGTATGCTTTATGATATGTGAATTATATTTCAAAAGTGTCATTAAAATAGTAATAATAAACTTGGTCATATAATGTGGCTGTTAAAAATTGTTAACTTAAAATTTTTAACCTAAAATCATATATAAATAAGACTAATATAAGCTGGCTGGAGTAGAGAATCTTCTCCATGTCTAATCTCTCCACAGTAAAGACATGGGTTATTGAATTAGATAATTGAAAATTTTGAATTACATAAAGAAGCATTATTTATATTAATCAAACAATTGCTACTGATTTTAATTTCTAAGACTTTATAGTAAAGTAAAAGCATTATGAATTTGTAACATTTCCTGTTTATATAAGATCTTCAAATTTTCAAATTAACAATAAATTAATCATGAAAAATTCTAAACAATATAAGTATTCTATCTTTTAAAAATCAGTGGGAATCTGGTAGGTCAGTAGGTATTGTTTCAAATTTTCATTTCAGAACGTTCATTAAAAACTTAAGAATGTCTTTTTGGCAAGGACAGACTCAGAGTGTTATGAAAGATCATTAATCTATAAACAATGAACAGATATTATGAAAAATACATAAATCTTTTCCAAATTTGATAAACTATGCTTGTTTCATGAAAAGGTCTTGTGCTGAGATGATTCTATGTCCTATGGTGATAGTTTATAATAATCAAAACTAGCCTACTGTCTTGTTTTTGATCTTTGTTTTTGCTGTTGTTAATTAGTTTTATTATCTATGATATGAAAATAAGAAGGAGGTAAGGTACTGGAATAATTTGATTAGGTTTATAGTTTGTTTTGTTGCCAGAGACCTGGGATGTCAGAAGAGACCCTTCTGCCTCCATCTTTATTGGCCTAGTCCACATAAGGAAGCTAGAATTTTGTTTATGCTTTTTTTTAAAATTAATTAATTAATTTTTTATAATGACATTGGTTAACAAATCCGATATGTTTCAGCTATACATTTTAACAGTAAGGCATATACATATTTACATTGTGTGTTCACCTCCCATAGTTAGATTTCTTTCAGTCACCACATATTTGACCCCTTTTTTTAGTGTAGAAGTCTTCCTTGAACAGCAAGACCTGCTTCTCATACCTTGCTTAACTCTTACAAAGTTGTTATGGAAGGGTGGACCTTTTTAAGAATTGGTCTCTTGTCTACCACTTCAATGGATTATTCTACCTGCTCAGATATTGACTCTTGATATGACATAAATGAGTCTTGAAAACCTTATGCTAAAGGAAAGAAGCCAGTTCCAGAAGACCAAATAGTAAATGATTTTGTTTATATGAGTGTCCTTAATAGACAATTCTGTAGAGACAGAAAGCAGACTAGTGCTTCCTTAGAGCTGTGACGATGGGGACATAGAGGAGAGATGGCTGAAGGATAAGGAGTTTCTTTCTGAGATGACAAAAATGTTCTAAAATTGACTGTGCAGATGGGTCCACATATCTGTGAGTATACTAAAAACCATTGAATTGTACATTTTAAATGGGTGTATTGTACACTATGTGGATTACATCTCTCCCTCCTCCCGTACACACTGAACTAGCTGTTTCTCTGTTCCTCCTTATTCCACATGGTCCAAATTTCCTTTCTTTCCCTCTGCTCCGCTATACTGGGGGTCCTAGCACACTTGGGCATTGAGTCTTCTAAGTATTCCTTGGACTGTAATGTTGTCTACACTATTCCCAGTGCTCCTGCCCCTGTGAATGGTAGAACATGATTGCAGAACGTCTAGTCAAGTTTAAGGCTTTCATAGCTGAGAATATTTTACTTCATGAAAGAAGTAATATGTTTGTTGGCCCTCAATGGGCTTACTCCATCCAGAGATGTGGAAAAGGATTGATACTCCAGCAACAAAAGTCTAGATGTGAGAGCGCCCACAGTTTTTAAGAAGAGCAAGTAACCTTGTAAAAGCCAGGGATGGGTGAGTTGGACACTAGAAAAGCAGCAGAAATAGGAGTGTTATGGTGGGGCTTGTACCCCATGCTGAAAAATGTGGGGAGGGCATCACTCTTAGAGAAGAATCTCTGAGTGTTTGATAATTGAGTCAAATACAACAAGAGAACTTTTGTCTCTATATTATCTTGGTGCTTTCTGATGGTTTCTAACTCTATTTTGAATTTGTAGCATATGGTCACACAAAACTAATTTTCTTCCCTTGAATTGATCATTTCATGTTTTAAAACCATCGTTAATTTAATTTTTATACAACTCTAATGTTAGCACGAGTCACATTCATTATCATTATTTTTATTATATGTTTGTGAGTTAAATATTAACTAGGCTTTTAAATTTCTAGCTGAATATATTATTGTAACCCTTAGATTTCATGCTAGTTGTTTTGTAGCCATGACCGAGCAACCCAAACGCTTCAAAAATTTTGGCACAAAGGCTGCATAAGTTAGAGATAAATAGCTTTTTCAAAAATTACAATTTTTAAAACTTAAGTTAATTTAAAAATTAAGTTAATTTTTTAAAAATTAACTTAAAATTGCTATATGAAACTAATATAAAACTCTTAGGAATCACATTGGTCTGATTGTCAGATTGATAAATTTACAAATCATAGTCATAAGTAAGGTGTCTTTTAGTCATGGGCTCCCTGTCATATTTTTCCTGACACAATTTTAATGAGATTTTGACAGGATCCAGAGAATCAGTTTTGATCACTGCCACTCTGTTTTCCCTTCAATTCATTTAGGTAATTATTAACTTAGCTATGCTAATTATCATCACTCTATTTACAAGCAGTCTCTAGAACAGTCTCAAATGGAACTGATCTCTACCTCTCTTTAAGTCTCAGTGTTTCAGTTGTCACTCATTATATCTTGATTTCCTACTTTGTGTCTAGTACACCTCATACAGACACATTATATCTTCAATTATTGATAAACTATCTGAAGTCCAGAACTTTATTGTTTTTTCCACATACTCTGTGTCTAGCAGAGCATCAAAGAAAAGTAGGCAAGCAAGTGTCTTTGAACAAATGAACAAATGAATGAACTGTATTGTTTTATTTTCTTCTTGTCCCCTCTTAAGCTTCTGTATTATGGCAACCTTGGTTAAAATTTCTCCTTTCAGCCATGCATGAGTTGAAATTCCTTCGGAAATTATTAGCATTCATTATATTTCAATGTAAGTTAGTGAGTATCTACTTAGGGAGAAAAAAGCACTATATTAAGAGGATAAGAGATGGACAGAATAGAAAAGACCCTTAAGGAGATTATTCTGCATATAAATATTGGTACTATGTTGAGAATAGATTTTTATATGTAATATAATATGACATTATATGATATGGTGATATATAATATAGTATAATATATTAATATAATATTGTAATTAATATACTTTCATAAAACAAAGATGAAATTGGAGACTGTCACAGATATATCCTACACATCTTGGTTACTAATCTGAGAAAATTGAACTAAAGGAAATTTTCAAAGAAAGACTAGAAATTCATCTATTTCAAATAAACAATCTAGGTTTGTCAGTTTTCACACAAAGAATGTATCTTTTTTGGTGCTACTTTGAATTGATATCAATATCAGACAGGTTCCTTTAAGTTAAGGTTCCAGATCAAATTTATTCATGTGGTCTTTCTTGATCAAAATTATAATTTTGGTCAACAATTCAAGTAACTATTTTTAACTTACTTAAAGATTGATTAATTTAACTGCTTTAAACTTTGAAACTCTCATGAATTTCTATATAAAATGTGTGGTTTATGATCTTGGGATATATCCAGGTATTGCAATTGTTTTCAGTGCTTTATTGCAAGTGACACAAAGAAGGAATTTGATGGCAGGCTTTGGAATTCCAAAGAAATTCTTTGGAATATGCAATACATTTCAAAATAAAATATCTGATATGCCCATAATCGGTAATGAATTTGGGATACACAATATTATTGCTACATTTATGTTGCCCAACAGAAAGAAGCAAATTCCAGATCTCTCCAATCTTCCAGATTTAGTAGGTAACTTGGTGCCCCAAGGATTTCTTGGCTGATGAACAACCTTGGCTGATGGGAAAAGATTCCTTTGAAATGCTGTGGATTTGTTTCATAATTTAAAGTAGTCAAGGACAAAAAAGAATTGAAGACAGAGGATAACTCAGTGAAGAGATGGACTATTGTAAAGGAGGGAAAATCTTGCACCATAACAATTCTGGGAAATAAAAAACTAGATGAGGAAGTCAGGTAGTATAAACCCAAATATTTGAGGATTCGCATTTTGAAATAAAAATCTAAGAGAAAAGACAGACCCTTTCTGAATAATTAATTGTAAAATAGAAAAATCAGTCAGAAGTGGCTGAGTTCAAAGTCATGGTTGAAAGTAGGAAAGTGTAACCATTTTTTTAGTTAAAATCTATGGCAAAATATAAAATATGGAAAAGACAATAAACAGTATTTTGGTGCTGCTGAGATAAAAGAAGAATACTGAACTAGAGAAAAAGATTTTCAGCATTTAATTGTAACTTTGTAATTGTAAATTTGTGACACCATAACTTTGTAGAGTACTGTTTTTGTATTTTTATGCAAAAGAAAAATAGTTAAATCAGAGAAATTTGAGCGTTAGTATGATCTTAATGTAGGGTTTTAAAATAATTTCTAAAATAGCTTTCGATTTTGAATCAAAGTAAAATTCGAAGTTTTTACCGTGGATGAAAAACCCCATGTGATATGCTTCTGCTCTACTGTCAGGCTTTCTGCCCCTATCTCCTACAGGCCCCCCTTGCTTGCTCCATTACTTTAGCTATGCTGGTTGCCTCTGCTAGTCCTAGCACATGCCAAGCACCCTCTCACCTCACGGGCTGTGCACTTGGTGTACCTTTCACTGGAACACAGCTATTTTTTTTACCTGCAGTTTTGCATGGCCAGCTCCTTTTTCACTTCAAGTCTCTGTTCAAATGTCACTTTATCCATGAGTCTTCCCCGACATCATTATAAAAAATAACACCTTCATTATCAGTTTTTATCTCCATTATCTTGCTTTATTTTCTTTCCCATGGCATTTAAGGTCCCTGACATATTATTTGCTTACTTCTATCTTACATACTAGAATAAGAGCATGTAACATTTCATGAGTGAGTTGCGTCGTTCAGTTATTGAGAATATTTATGAATTTATAAGGCAACTGACAGAATATTGTGATTTGGGTAAAAATGCAGAACTTAGTAAAGAAGGAAAATGTGCTTTTTTTCATTCATCGGACCCTTTTTGATCAGTGTGACCCTGGTTTCAAACTTGATGCTATAGATATCAAAGACTTGCTCTCACAGAAGTTACAGTTAAGCACAATAATCAAGTCCTTAAAAAAAATCCAAATCTTTAGTAAGACATGAGGGCAAGAATTTAAGATAAATTATTTTTGTTGTCTTAAGGCAAATTTCTACAGAATAGTGCAGTGTTTCCCAGAACTTAGCGAGATTTTAGTGCAAATAGACACAAAAAGGTAGATCTTTCCAGTAGCCATAATGTGACACTGTTGTTGTCCTATGGAAGTCATGGCATATAACCCTCAGCCTTTGCTGGCAGGTCTTCTACAGTAGGTGTCCCCAACCCCTGGGCCACAGACCGCTACCTGTCCATGGCCTGTGAGGAACCAGGCCACATAGCAGGAGGTGAGTGGCAGGCAAGCCAGCGAAGCTTCATCTGTATTCCCCAGCACTAGCATCACCACTCAGCTCCACCTCAGATGATCAGGTGTTAGATTCTCATAGAAGCCCTCGTCCCTGGTGCCAGAAAGGTTGGGAACCACTGTGCAGGACCTAAGGGCAACATGTTTCTCTGTGAGCTAAACAACAAAGCCACTGGGCCAGTGAAGATAATTCTTCCATCTTACCCAAATGAATTTTTTACAAGCTGTCTACATATATTCATATTGCTTCCATTTGGAATAAAATAATAATTTCACTGCACTTGTTAAATCATCATTTGAGCTTTAGAGCCTCACCTGCACAGCCTAGACAAGAAGTTCCCAAAGAAATCACCAGGTCACAGAATGTCAATGGCCAGTACACACAAAATCATTTATCTTGGGATTGCCTGGGCTTGGTAAAATCTGAAATTTATTTTTACTCTTTTCTTTTCATTAATTATATCTAACATAAACATGACTGGGACCGAGAGTCTTGTGAGTTCTAAATTATTCATTTTCTGCTTGTTTCATGTTGAAAGAGCCCTGAATCTATATGGCGTCCAGCTTTGCCCAGAATGGCTCCTGAATAAATTCTGATTCTGATAAACCTACTACAGTGATCCTAGTTTTCTAACTACAGATTGTTTAGAGTGAGTTCTGCCCCATTGCTAAGATTTGGGAAAGGTCTACTGAGGGTAGGGGTTTTCGGGAAAGAATTCGCATCACTCGTTAAGTTAGATGAACAAGGAAGAGACCTTGTACACCTTCCCACCTGGGTCCTTGGCCAGCAGTGGTCATTTGTGGGCACGAGAGGTGCTAGCCTGTAGTGCTCAGACATGCTAAGCATGGCACAACAGGAAGGTGAAAAGAATGTTGGTGCCATTATGTCATTGAACAACTGAATTTACAAATCCTAGACCACTTGTTTGTGAGATGACACATTTTTGTCCTTGTTGTTTAAGCCAATAGAGTCAAGGTTATTTGCTATTTGCATCCAAAGCATTCCATAAGATAGTAGTTATATACATAAAACCACAAAAATGAAAGGATTTAGGGCTGTTCAAGATATTTCAAAGATAATTTTTGTCTTTAAGTGGTTTTTCAATGTGTGCTGACTTTAGAGCCTAATCCCTGAGGTAATCCCACAGAACGTTTTTTTTGTTTGTTTGTTTGTTTGTTTGTTTTATGAAAGGTAATGATTACTGCTTAAGTAAAAACATTTGTCTTATTATCTTAGATTTATTTTGCTTTAGTGTCCTAATTTAAATTTCTAAATCTGGGTGTTCCTCATCCTATTCATTGTATCTCAATACCCTTAACCTGTCAGTAGCTATCTTTTGGGCAAAGACAGTCAGTCATCTGGCCCAAGCCTGGCCCCTTAGACATTTTCTTTAGGCTACTCAGATTTGGGTCTCCAAGACATGGGTCAGTCTTTATTAGCTCTTGAACTGAAAGGTGATGCAATTAAAGTCTGGGCCAGCCAAATTTGGCCTTATGAGTACCAAAGTAAAGAAAGCAATTCTGCAGAAAAGAGAAAAATGAAGAGGTGAGAAGCAGGAATAAGAGATCATGCCAATCCAGAGAGACAGAGAGTAATTTCGGTATCTTTAATATCCATTTTCTGGATCCATTTGCTTTTATGCATTGGCCTTGGGTTCCACAAAATAAATTTATATTTACAAATGTTTTATCATTTTTGTTGGAAGAAATTGAGGGGGTTTATGTTACTTGCATTCTTTTTATTCTTGACCAAGATACTAGTGAACTGAAAGAGACTTACTTAATAGGATTTTCTCTTTCTTTTCTTGGTAATGCCACAGCAATTCACATTCTTTTATGGCACTAATTTAAATCTATCTTGTATGAAAGCTGTTTGGCAGCTTGCATAATCTGCTTTAGTAGTGTATGGGTTTAAGAGCAAAGATTAGCTTTATTCTTCTTTTAATCTACTGAATCATGAAGTATTATTCTTTGCTTATAAAAAGAATTAAAAATATTTGTTGAAAGAAATCTACAGACTGAAGAAGGAGGAAATGAGATTTTCACTTTTCCAAATTGAATGTTTATTTCAGGTACTTTAGGAATATCTTGAACCACTGAATAAAGACATAGCCAAATAAAATTCATTTTTTAATTCAAAGTTCTTTAATGCAATTAAATCCTTTTCTGTACTCATCAACATTGTCATCCTAGGAATGATTCAAAATCATAACAAATGCCATTGTACAGTTTTTGCATATTATTGGGGATTAAGTAGATCTTAAAGCAAACATGTTCTTTTTTAATTAATTAGAAGACAATAAATTCCAAATGGCATTTTATTGACAATGATCTTAAAACTTTTATTAGAAGGAGATATGGCTGTAGGGTTGTCATTGCTCTAATAACCCTTCTTTTAAACAGTGCATGAATTATCCTCTTTGAATAGTGAGAGTCAAAGAAATTCTCCAAATATTGTGACTAGAATGGCTCAGCTCTACACCCCTGACCTCTCTTTTCTTAGAGCATTTACTTTGGAAAATTTGTAATCGCAAATTCTTTCTCTATTCTTTGAAACATATGTAAATCTTTTTCAGGCTTTTTGCCAGTGTGACAACCCAAGAATGTCTTTCTCAAGGACCTAGGTGCCAAACCTTTGAAATGTAATCATCAAGGAAGATGACGTCAGTATCATTGATTATTAGATATCAGAAATCTCCCAGTATCCTGGGTGGGTAGTGGTTAACTTCCACAGGTGCTTTACTCCACTTCGTAAAACGACCTTCTGACATGAAAATATGAGAAAGTTTACTTTCCTTTTGGGTAAGACCAATTAGCAAACACAAGTGACCTACAATTTCCCCACTCTAGTTTTGAAAATCAATCCAGCAGCTTTTTTTTTTCCCAGCAGAGTTTAGTTCAGACTGAGTTCTGGTCTATCTCTCTCCTATTGTAATAAACTTAAATAATATCTTTTTGTCTGTTTAACTTAGTCTAGTGATATTTTTGCTTTGACAGATTCAAGGAAGAAAAAAGTGATTTCCCTCAGCATATTTATAAAATATTATTAGGAGACTGTCAGTATTATATGTCTTAAATTTTAAGATATTTAATTGCTTTACACATATTATGTGTGAAATAATGATTGATTGCATTTAAATTAGGATATGCTGCTAGGCTTTGCATCACCCACACTCAGAAAGGATCCTTCTCAGATTTCCTCTTGCCCCCATTAGTTTGGGGAGTCTGGAGATTCTGGAGTCATTTGCTTCCAAGATTCAGGGTGCACTTATAGAGAACACTTCTGTAATATGCAAGGGTTTTCCTACTAAAGGAAAGTTTTCCTACTGCTTGTAATACTTACCTCCTAATGCATCATGCTGTGATAATTCTTGATTACAGATATTTCCATCTTGTGTCAGTAATTTTCCCCTGCTTTGACAAGGGCATCTTTTCAGGTAAAGACACACATGTTAGGAAACCAACTGTAGGTAAATAACTAAGCTTCTTTCAGTGCTCTTCTCCTGCCTTCCAGCTCTGCTCATTTCCCCAGGCACTTGGGTCCCCTTTTTCTAAAATTTTCCATCAAGGAGACATTCCAAGGACTGGACTGGGGAACTGCTCACAGATGAGGGGCAGGAGGAGGAAGGAGAGATCTAAAAGAGTTTTTGAGGAGTCAAGGGATAAATGAGCAGAAAGTTACTGGATGTCACAGAAGAAAACAATGGGATCTTTGATTGACCTAAAAATGATTAAGAAAATAAGGAATTTTGAAAAGAAATTAAAAAAGTGGTGGTGGTGGTAGGGTGGGTGGGCGTAGTGGAACACAAGGGAAAATAAGAAAGGCACACGTTCTCACCACTGAAGATTACTCTCAGAGAACATTGGATCATATATTATGTGCCTACCACTCCATTCAAGAATGAAATAGAATTGAGTAAGTGAATTAAATGGTAAACATATCATATCTCTTTCTGTGATGCTAGCTAGTCTACGGTCTATTAAAGAAGAGGTCATAAAGAGTCCTATAAATCTGGGACAGGAATAATGGGATTATTAGAATTCGGAAAAAGTTCTTAAATAACAGGTATTAATCCCCTTTTAATATTTAGAACTTGTTGAAGGTTTATGCTAAATTCATAATAATTTTTTATTTAGAACCTCCAAATACTGGAAGTGCATTACTTTCTACCAGTCAACAACTTTATTTTAACTAATTTCTACTGCACGAGAGATTTTAGACATAATGAGATAATGATATTTTTATTTACTTGAAAGATGACTTGTCTACTGTGGGTCTGGCCATATAAGAGAGAAGCTGGCTAAGTGAGGACTAGGGATAAGGCTTTACATATAACAAGGAAGATCTGTCTGCAAGGCCTCTGGAAGATACTGATTTGCAGAGGACAAAGCTACTGGGCTGGTGGAAGGTCAGAGAAAGTGAGAGAAATCCTGGATAGTGTGACAGAGAATGATCTGAGGAAGAACAAAAATATGAATGTAACATTAATTAAGCTGATGGATGTGGGGTGTGTATTTTAACCTCTACTTCTCCTCGAAATTTTCAGTAAAAACTACTAGTAACAATCTTCAGGAAAAGTCTATTTCTTGCTATCGATTTCGATGAGGAAAGATTCTTTATGGTAAATAAAGAAGGACTAAGTTGCCTTTAACAGAAGCTCACCTGAGCCAGCCATATCAGGGTTGCCTCTAAAAGACTCTACGCAGAACTCCTTCACCATGTGCAAATGGAAAAGCAAATTATTGGTAGTGTTTATGGAGTGTCCACATGTGTGGATCTTGTACTAAAGAATTAAGTGAATTTTATATCTGATAAGAATTAACAAATACTATTCACATTGTCCATTTTGTACATTGAATAAGACGATTTGTTCTATCATTTTTACACAGCCTGGCTAGACAAATATTTAAGGATGACTTTATTATTCTTTGGTCATGAAGTTACTCATTCACTTTGCTAAAATTTGTTAAGCAGTACATGCTAGAGGCAATAATATCAGATGGCTTTCTCAAGTTGCTCATGACTGAGGAGCTAAGACAGATATCTAAATAGGTGATTAAGATACAATACAACTTATGCAATAATAGAGGAATTTTTAAAAGTGCTATTTAAGCACAGAAAAAGGGAGTGAGTATTATTCAAATGTAGAGCAGGTTAGGAAAGATACCAAATTATATACATGCTTATTCTATTATCCTTCTTACCAGAACTTTTTTTATAGACTTTTTAAATAAAATCTTTCCAAATAGGGGTTAGGAGCAGAATCTAGTCTAATAACACATATAAAGTTTTCTAGAATGCGATTTTTTGGGTTTTTTTTTTTTTTTTTTTGGCTTTTTATTTTTTGGTTTTCTGGTCAGTTAACAAACATTGGCATGAATGTACTAGTTACAGAAACTGGCACTTAAATTTTGGAATGGGGGGAAAAATCAAAGCAATCTGCTCCAAAATGAAGCCAACAAGATAGTTCTGCCAAGAGATGATGGCAGTGTTCTAAATATAATCATTTTGTGATGGCTGAACTGTTTCTCATTTTCCTTTCCTTTATAGCATATCTTGTTTACATTTGATTAATAAATGCAAATGTAATTGTCACCACAGAACAGGCCACTTTAAACAAGTCTGTTTCTAGAGAATTTTATTTAAGCTGTTTGACCCACATTTGTCTTTGGGATGTCATCATCATGTTACCCACTTTGAGTGCATCTAAGTGGCACCTGGAACAGGATCATCAAGCATGTATTTGATTTTCATATGAGGCATATGTTCATTTAGGCAGCTAATATAGTTTCCGTGCTATCAGTGAAAATCTATAATCAAGGCAGTGTGTACAAGCCCAAAGACCTGAAAATCAGAAACTGAGTATCCCTCCTTTCCAAGCTAAGGCAAAATAAATCTTCTTAGATAAGGAGGTGTATAGGCATGCAAATATTTGAAGTTGAATAGTAGTAGAAAAGTTTTTATTTTAAAAAAGGTTCAGAAAAAGTAAAAAATCACATGATATCACTTATATGTAGGATATAAACCTAAAAGTAACAAATGAACAGGACAAATAAATAGAGACTCATGGACATGGACTATAGACTAGTGGTTACCAGAGGGTAGAGGATGGGGGAGGTAGACAAGGTAAAGGGGGTCAAATATGTGGTGATAGAAAGAAATCTAACTACGGGAGGTGAACACACAGTGTAAACATAAATATGCCTTACTGTTAAAGTGTACAGATGAAACTTACTGGATTTCGTTAACCAATGTCACCCTAAAGAAAAAAAAAACTACTTAAAAAAAAAGGTTCAGGAAAAGTTGTGATATAAGTAAATTAGAAAACACTTACTACAGGAAAATACATTAAAATAATGAGTAGAGATGGAAATGTCTTCTCAGTAGGATAGCATCTCCAGATGTGATTGTTGTTGGTTTGCTATTATTGCTATTGGTGGTGATGGTGATTTTTTGCTTTCTGTTGGTATTTTGATTACTCCTTTAGAAAATTTAAAGTTTACTTTCCTGATTAAGATCATTTGTCATCTTAATTTAGTCAGACACTAATATCCCTGAGAAACTATAATTTCTTCAATATCGATGGGACCCAAACCTTAGGCTCTGGAAATATTTGAGGTCCTTAACTGAAAATGCAGGTTTCCGAGCATCTCCTTCAAAATTCAGTGTTCCTGTTAATATCTTTAGGTGATTTTATCTTTATTTGCTGCTAGTATTTTTTAGTATACATTTATATAACCACTTGTATCCTTTTTTTTGTAGATTGTTAATTTGTGTCCTTTGCTTTTGTAGATTGTTAATTTGTGTCCTTTGCTCTTTACTGTCTTTTTACTGATTTATAACAAATCTTGATACATATACATATACTTTTGATATATATCTTGATATAGATGGATAGATAGATATGAACTTTGATCTTTTATATATACTGTAAAAACTGATCTTCAAGTGCTGTTGGCAATTTAATTGTGTGGGTTTTTTTTTTTTTTTTTTTTGAGTGCATGTGTGTTTGGGCGGTGGATGGGTTTATATGTGTGTATAATAGGTAGGTAACAGACATTGGTTCTTGGCCACATGATCTATATTTTACTGCTAAGAGAGGAAGAATTTGAGCAATTGGTTTCAGTGGGATAATGTTTTTGAAATATAAGCCAAATTTTAACCTGTTTCTCCTGGCACTTCCTACTCCCCTTTCTTCCTCTACCCCTAATTCAAGGTGAGAGCTTATTCTGGACTCTTTGTTTTAAGGAAAAGGTGTGTCAGCAGAAGACAGCAGAGGAGGAGCTACTTCTGGCTTTTAAGTCTCAAGAGCTCAAGCCCTTCAAGTAATAGGAAGAATCAGGGTAGCAAACAATAGATTTGAGAGAAAAATATGATGAGTTAGTCCTAGTCTTTCTGCTCTCAAATTTTAAGGAAAAAGCAATGTTCTTTTGACTAAGGGAAGGGGTTACACTTGAACCTAAATGTTTTATGATATCAGGAGGCTTTCTGAAGTGGACCTTGTTCCCTTCCTCCTCAGGGACAAAACATGCTGGACAACTAATAGAGCCTGAGAGAAGAGTGACTCCCTTTTTTGGTTGATTCCTTAGTAGTTCCCTGGAAATGTGGCAAATACCACAGAACAGTATTTAAAAGGAATCCAGGAGCACAGACCCCAGGTGACCTAATAAAGTTTATAGTTTTCCAACACAACACGGTCAGGGAACAGAATGAGCCTTTTCTTCAAAGGGTCAGATAGTAAATATTTTAAAGCTTTGCAGGCTATATGATCTCTGTCACAATTACTCAACTCTGCCATCGCAGCACAAAAGCAGCTATTGATGATATTTTAATAATGGGCAGGTTTAAGTTCCAATAAAACGTTATTTACAAAATAAGCAACTGGCCAGATTTGGCCAGTGAGCCTAGTTTGCCAGCTCCTGCCTTAGAACGTGCCTCACTCCACTTTCTACCTAAGAATTTACTCATTGGAAATTGGGATTTAGACTATAGTGGGAAGGATACTCAAGCTTAATCTTCTGTTTGCCTGGCCAAACGAGATACAACAATAAGCTTGCACAGCATCGTGTAGACCAGACTGTTCTTGGTGTATATAGAGTCGACTAAGCCAAAGCATGAAAAGTGGGCTGTGAGCTCTGGTCCTAGCTATAGGAGTCAGACAGACTACAGTAGTAGAAGATAGGATTACCAAAATGCAATGGATTTTTCTCCCAATTAGTCTGAGGCATAAAGAACAGTGCCTTTTTTTTTCTTGAGGTATGAGCGCATGGTGGTGGACTTTGGTTACATCTCACATCTGAGGCATGAAGAGTAATGTGAAAGGGTGATGGTCCCTCCCAATTTGCAATCATGTTGTGGGCCAAGTCAGTCCTTAAACATGGATTTGAGATATTCAATTTGGCCATTTCCTGCAGTGGGAATCAGCTCCCTTCTGAGCTGCAGTTTCTTTGTTCTTGAGCTCTCAAAGACACTTAATAAATGTCACAATTCTTTTCAGGTGTACTAAAGAAACAAAAAAGGCAGTGTTTCCTCCATAAGACCAGAGAGGGCACTTCAGTGGTGATCACTGGTTTTTCAGTGGAGACCCATCAGCAGCTGTTAGTAGGGAGCTGAGGGGCTCGCCTGGAGTATGTGTGAGCTAGTGACCTTAAAAACTTGTCTGCTAGAAATGCTGCAAACAGGGAGAACTTTTGACAAATGCACAAATGGAGACTAGAATTATGACAGTTGAGATATAAAAGGACATAAAAGCTTTTTATATTCAGCAGCTGATGAGTCCACTGTGATAGGTTACAACTGATTTCCAACCAACACATACACATATCAATATGCATTATTATATTCTAAGGTTTCATTGTTATGTACACCTAATGGTCAATTTTATTTTGAGATTTCTTCCAAATATTGAAGAAGACTCAAATTTTCCACTGTTATAAATAATTTTTATTATCATCTTTGTGATAAAGTATGGTCTGTGTTTTCCAAATGATTTCCTTGAGATAGATTCCTAGAAAGAGATTTGAATCAAATACACTAGCATTTTTAAGGTTCCTAGTGCATACTGAAATTTTATTTCCAACAGAGTGTAAAAGTGCCTGTCTCATTTAGCCTTCGCCAGTACTGGAAATGTGGGAGATCATTGTTAGACAATTTTAATTTTATTTATTTGGCTATTGAGTTTAATATTCTATATGTTTATTAACCATTTTTATGTTATTTATTTTTTGAATTGTCCATCGTCATTACCTTTGTTCCCCAGATAAAGCTGAGGCTTGGAAGCTTAAGTGACTAGTCTGGGATTAAGCAGCTAGAAAGTTGCAGACATGGGGCTTCATTTTAAATTCTGGTTCTCATCCAGTGCTTATTCTATTGTACAATGATATCCTGAAAGAAGAGGGAACAGGGCTCTTTCAATTTCTGTTTATGATTCTGTCGGTGTCTTTTTTTTTTTATTAATTCCTGGAAATGGCAATTGATATCCAAAATCTCAGGGGAAATTTATTATAAGAGCTTACAAAGCCTCATTCAAGGGTAATGGTTATTCAGTAGGTTGTCTTTTTTATTTTGATGACGGTTTGCTTTGCTGTGCAAAAGTATTTTAGTTTGATATAGGCCCATTTTATTTTTTTTTAGCTTTTGTTTTCCTTGCCTTTGAATTCCCTCATATGTGGAATCCAAAAACAAACAAACAAACAAACAAACGAACAAAAAACCCCAAAACAAACAAAAGAACAAACAAATCAAAAACAAATTCCTAGTTACAAAGAACAGATTGGTGGTTACCTGAAGGAAAGTGGGTTGGGAGGTGAGCAAAATGGGTGAAGGGGATCAATTGTATGGTGATTGATGGTAACTAGATTTTTGGTGGTGATCACTTTGTAGTATATGTAGATGTCAACTTAAAATGTTGTACTTGAGACTTACATGATGCTATATACCAATTTTACCTCAATAATAAAAACATGAAGGTCAACAGAGACAAAGCAGATATTATTTCAATCTGTTTTTAATGAATCAATACTGATGGAATGAATTCTCTTTTGTGAGCAAAACGGACTGTTACTGTGGTTTCCTTTCAAAAGATTTTATTCGGTCTTTGATTAGAATAAGCAGAACGTAATATTTCAAAGACAAAATTCACCTTTTTCCAGATATAGAAACATTTTCTCATTTGGAATCCACACTTATTTTTTATTAAAAATTAAATTTGTAGAAAGTAGGTTGGCCTTATGCCAGAAAGATAAAAGAGAAGACTAAGAAAGTCCTCAAGCAAAAGCCAAATGAAGTCTTTACTCCAGTTGATACTCTCTGTTGAGTCCTTTCCTTTCTCAACAAAAAT
Source organism: Pteropus alecto (assembly GCF_000325575.1). Taxonomy (NCBI): domain Eukaryota; kingdom Metazoa; phylum Chordata; class Mammalia; order Chiroptera; family Pteropodidae; genus Pteropus; species Pteropus alecto. The sequence continues at coordinate 22,014,773 of NW_006494614.1, read as the reverse complement.
GTCTGAAGTTCTTGTCCCTGAGACATTGTTGTCTCTTTCTGTCTCATCCTCTAATATCCTCGAAGTCTGTAACTTTTACTTCCCACACTGAAATTTTCCTTGTTTTCGCATTTCCTTCCCTGAGAAATTCTTCTCAGAAGTTTTCTGAACGGGGGCAGCTGTGATGGGTGCTTTCCCAGCCTGCTCACTCAGAGGCCATGATAAATATTCTCTTCTACCACATACTGCTGATGAAAATTTCCAAGTATTAACCATTTGAATTTCCTCAGTAACTTTCTTTCTGCTAATGTTAGCACACATTTCCTTTCTATTATCTTTTTCTGCCATAGGTCTTTTACTGAGGATCATTTTTTTTAGTGCAGGTATGAAAGCTCAGGGCTGTGTGGGTAGAACTTCTCTGTAGATATAACTTGGGTTTGCAGGACTTTGGATCTTAACGAGGAGAAAAGATAATTAAAGAGGTACCCAAGGAAAATTGCAGATCCATATTTAGTTTGAGTCTTGTACTAGAACAGCCGAAGATCCTGGAGATTCCTATATGAGCTTTTTCAAAAGGCAGAAAAATAGATGGGTATTTAGAGCCAATCTTAAATTAGTGATGAACAATGACTTGAGAAGCTAATAAATGAATATTTGGCCATAATAGGAAGCTGTGGAAGATACAGATATTAGAAAAGATAATTATCTCTTTTTTTTGAACATGACTAACATTTGCTAGAAGTAATATGTCACTTTCGTGGCTTGCTAATATTAAGAGCACTTTGCAGTGGGTTTAAGGAGGATATGACATGGGTATACATATTAAGACCAATACATATTTTGTGGGACAAATTATTTTCTATTTTCTATTAAAGGTACAACAGAAGTTCTTCAAAACATTGTGAATAAAAATAAATTTAAACCTTAAATTATTACCTGATGGATTTAGTAAATATTTTCATATTTTATGCTTCCTTGATTAGTAAATTAAAACTCTTAAGTTCTTAGTGTGACTTACATGATCTTTTTTTTTGCTTTAAAATAATTGAAATAACCCTCAAACCTAAATTATGATATACATTAGTTTAGATTTTTTCATTTCTTGCCTCTTTTCCTTGTCTTGGTACTATATATGTGCAAAAATTTAAATGGTCTATCTGGACAGATCAAATTATTTCTTCGAATATATTTCTCTTTCCTTAATAAAAGAATTTTAATGGTAAATTCATCAAAGTGTATGCAAATAAAGATTACTTTCAGAATAAGAAATGATTTCAGAGTTAAATCTAGAACTAGTGGCCCTCTGAATCTAATTTTTAGTTATTTAGAAAAAAACCACTAATGAAATAATACTTCTGTTTACTACTATCCCTGTGTCATCTCTAGCAAGAAAAATAACAATCCTAAATACTTTTGAAAATGAAGTTCTCTTTCAATTTAAACATCTTATTGAAAATTATTTGATATGGTTTATTAATGTGATATCTTTAAGATTAAAATGTTTAATGTAATAATATTCTTTAATGGAAAGGAGTAATAAATGTGTGTATTTTAAACATTTGTAGAGAGAAATCTAGAACTCGCAATTAACATTCATTACGAACATCTATAGTTGAAAGGTTATTCAAACATAATGTTCCAAATGAGAAAAAACTGTTGGGGGTATATCTTTCATTGTTGCAGTTAATAGAACTATGCAATGTTGCTTTAATTGAAATTTTATTAACAAGGTTCTCCTTGAATGATGAGATTTCTTAATATAGCAACATCCAACATCAATTTAAGAACTTCCAATGACTTTCTATTTATCGGTCTCTTGCCTAGTTGTTTAAGTTAAACAACAAATATTGATTTATAATTAAGGAAACAAGTCCTGAAAGTTTCAATGGATAATGAGAAAACAGGAGATAATTCCATGTTTGTTTAATAGAAAATAATAATGAAGCATCCTTGCTGTAGGGAACCTTAGAAATCATGAGGCTACTATAGCAGCAAAAAATTTCCCTGCCTTGGAATTTCAGTACAGACTTCGGAAAGGAGCAGACCAAGTTCCCAGTTTCACTCAGTCATTCATCAGTGGTGTCATTTTAAGAAGCTAACTCTCTGAGGTTGATTCACCGTCTGTTAAATGGAAATAATAATAGTTTCCACCTGAAGAGATTTTTGCGAATATTAAATGAGATAATAAATGTAAAGATTTAGCATAGTGTTTGGCCCAAAGTAAGTCTTCTATTCATTATAGGTTTCATTGTTATCATTAATTATTATTATGAATGAGTTTATCTCCTTCATTTTATTAGATAAAGAAGTTGAGGTCAAGAGAGGAAAAATGACAAGCCCAAATTACTTCAGCTTATCTTTTTCTTTCTATGCTAAATTTATAGATTCTAACTTGATTATCTAATCGAAATAAAAATTGCAACCTAAATAATGGAGTCTCTAAATATTCCCTAACATCTATCTCTCCAGAAACATAAGGATAAGGCTACTAAACACTTGAGCGGAGCAGGCCCAAATTATGCATCCCACAAAACAAAGTGGAATTGTACAAATATATGCTCACATGTTGAGAAAGAAACAAAATACATTATATGTTTATTTTTCATGCCAGTGTAGAACTCCTAATCCCTGAATGACTGAGAGAATGTTTTCATATTTTTATGAATGTTCTACTCTAGAGAAATCTGTGGGGGTACTCAATGCTAGCAATTGTCCAGGGTTTGGAATATTTGCATTCTGGTTCTGGTTCCCCTTCTAAGATATTTGACATAAAAAAGAAAGCCAACATTTGTAAGTCCCCATGTATTCAGCTACTTATGGAGAAAGATGATGTTTATCTCCCAGTGCTGTTATGAAGTTCAGCACTTTTAGGAGTATAAACATGGATTTCAAACTCTAAACATTGTACAACTGAGAGAGATTAGTGAACAAGCTTAAAAACCCAGTGGGTAGAAGGTAATTATGAAAGTTTATATGAAAAAATGTTTCAGTTAACAAGATGAAAGGAGAGCATAGATTTTAGAGCTAAGGGAAAAATAATACATCAATAAGTTTGAAATTTTTATTTTAGTCATATCTACCTCCATAGTGTAGTAATAAGACAAAATTTTCTATAACTTTATGCTGTTTTATTTATTGTTATAGTCCTCTAAATAATTTTATGTTTTGATTTGAATACAACAGCAAAATTTATAATTTGAAATTAATCAATTTTCAATAAATTCTATCATTTATAAGTAGTTACTTATAACATTTATAAGTTTATAATTTTGAAGACAGAAAAAAAGGAGCAGGGGTTGGGGGGTGGGGTGGGAATACACCAGACTCATAAATTGGAGTAGTATAGAGTGGAATGAATAATACAGATCAGAAAAATGGAAATGGAAAAAATTTAAGAGAACAATGATGTTCTTCATCTTTTCAATGATGTCAAACCTGAGTTTATCATTAGTTACCAGGATGATGAGATTCACAATGTTCTAATTATTTACTATGCAAATGATAGTGAAAGTGTGATTAGGATGAAATCATTTTAGGAGAAATTAAGAAAAATAAAAGGCAGAGATTGAAAAAAAGAAACATCATTAGTATATCATTTTCAAGCAAAAACGAGATATGTGGGAATACAACCAACAGAGAATGTAATCACTAAATCCAAGGTAAGAGCATGAATGTTGAAGCTGATAGAATAAAGGAAGAGTGAGAAGGGATGAGAGAAACATGAGCAATATATGGAGAGAGTATATTTCATAAATAGAAATGTGCACATTTTGTAGAGTACTTCAGTTTATCCAGTTATGATAAAAATGAAGGTTCTCATTGGAAATCAAATAAAGCCAAAATGTAGGTAATGGTGGGGTGGGGGAGAATATGAAAGACATTCCAAGCCAACTTTAAAATTCACTTTCTTTTGATTAATTTGGGTAATTTTTATTAGTATGAGTGAGAAAATACTAGTATCCCCAAAACAAAAGCTTTGCAATTATTTTCCCATCATTTTCTAAATACACCCTTTAATGAATATATTTAGACATTACCATGTGCATTTATGTGTGTTCCTAAAACTATTATCATTTGTATAAGGGTTGCCATATTAATGAGAATGTGCTAGAACACTTCATTAAAATATTTTACATAAAACAGAAACAAATTACGTAACAGCGTCAGGCATAACAGAAATAAGAAGTACCTTATATTTTCAAAGTGTTAATTGGTATATTCGGAAAAATTACAGCATTTGATACTGGGATGATTTCCAATTAGATTATTAAAATATTGGGCTTTAGGAAAATGGCCCCCAAATAACAAAGATGCTCTAATACATAGCATTGCTATTTCAATATTATCTTTTTAAACAAATAAAACATTTATGTCAACAGTAAAGTTTACACTAGTATATAAAACATAATGTTAAAAATACAACACAAAAAGTAATGTTATTTACCAGGTAAGTTTTATATTTTAAGGGATGTATATCATAAGATAACTGTTAGTTTCATTACCTTGAAAGAAAGGAGCGTATTGAAAACATCAACTTACAAAAGGGAAAACAGTTTCAAAAACAATGTAATGTTTATATAGTTATAAAAAATAATAAAACAATTACTCAGTAAATAACTATTCATTGATTCCCTCATACCTTCAACACATATAATTTTGAACACCTACTAAGAACCAGGCACCATTTCACATCCTGGCTGCAGCAGTAAACACAACAGACTCACTCACTGACTGATCTGTTTTGAACATTTTGATGGGAGGACACGACCCCCAAACAAACAAATATAAATGTCAGTTGGTTATAGTGAATGCGAGAAAAAGTTAAGTAGAATAAAGAAGAATGAGGTGAACAAATAGCGTTTTAAATAAGTGTTTATAAAAGACCCCTCCGATGGGAGGTATTTAAAGAGAAACATGGAAAAAATGAGAAACAAGCCATGTGGTTATCTGAGGTAGAATATGCCGGCCAGTGGGATGGGAGCATGCTCAGATCACTCAGGAAATGTGAGAAGGCCCGAGTAGCTGGAATGCAGTGAGCGCAGTGTAGGGTGGAGGAAAAGGAGATGGGAGAGTTTGTGGAGGACTGTTTTATGTAGTGCCATAGAGCCTACTGTAGGGGCTTAGGATTTACTCGGAAGTCAGAAGCTTTTGGAGAGTTTGAACAGAGGATTAATATCATTTGACTTATGTTTTAAAAGATTATTTTGATTCTTGTGTGTAGAATGGATTGTGGGGGAAAGGTTGAAGTAAAGAGACTAGTTATGGATAATGGTGGCTTGGAGCAGGATGGTAGAATAAAGGTGATAACAAGTAGCCATAGTCAAGATATATTTTGAACATAGAGCTTACAGGATTTGCAAATTGATTGGCAAAGGGACAGTAATGAAAGAGGAGTTAAGGATAATTTCAGTTTAGAGCCCGAGCAACTGGGAGAAGTGTAGGATCAAGTACTGATCTAGGGAAAAACCCTGTGAAAAGCAAGTTTTATGTTGGTGGTGGTGGTGGTGGTGAGGGAATCAGGAGTTTGGTTTATCCTAAGTTCAAGATGCCTGTTGGACATATATGACTCAAGATTTTGGGTGAAATTTTTTTGAATAGAGATTTAATTTTTGGAGTGTTTGGCATTAGAGAAGGTATTTAAAGCCACAGGACTAGATGTGCCCTCTAGTGCATGTGTGGTTTTGAAGAAAAAAGGCCTAACGGACTGATCTTTACATGATACCGAAGGGGCTCCCCATCATTTAAAAGATGGGACATTTAGAAGGATCTAGGATAGAAAGACTAGCAGGGACAGCCAGAATGGTGGGAGGTGAAGAAAGTATTTAAGGCGGAAGCAATGACCTCTGTCAGATATTGAATGACCATTGCATTTGGTATCATGGAGGTAATTGATGATCTTAACAAAAGGAGATTAGATAGAGCAATGATAATAAGAGACTCACCGGAGAGTGTTCAAGAGAGAACAGCATTAGCAGAAGTGCAGAGAAGAAGTAGAGTGAACTCTTTCCAGAGTTTTGCTGTAGAAAAAGGCAGCATGAGAAAAGCAGGTTTTTTTTTGAGGAGGATCTAGTTCTAAGTATTATTTCAAAATACTTTTGATAAATCAGATAATATATACAATATGGAGTGATAATATAAGAAAAACCACTATATTATTTTCAGTTATTCCAGGTGTTTCATTTGCATTTCTGAAAATAAATCTGTTTTTATTCACACAATTACACTTAAAGTTCACTGTGAAAAACTTGCCTGAATCACAGATAGCTCTTCTGTCTTCTTTCATCCAGATATCTCATGATCTTTGTATCTAAATATTATCTATACTTGCAAACTGCTACAGGTAATGATTTCACTTGCCTTCGAAATCACAGCTTAGAACATTTCTAAATCATGAAGATAGTGTTAAATATTTCTAGCTCTCTGCCTAGAACCATATCTCCCTTCTTCCTTTTTAAGAGAATTCCAGTTTCATGTAGCCCCGCAAACTGTTTGGCTGCTACCATTGAAAACCTCATTCCCCTTGGCCAGAGGATCTTATGTTTATAGGTGTGGCAGCCATCTTGTGATGAGGAAAAAAGCCAATAAGCTGAAGGCAGCGGATGAAAAGGTTAAGAAGAGCTTTGGTCTTTGATAATATTTTGACCTCTTGCACCAAATCAGTAACCTCTTATCACTAGTCTTCTTATATAAAGTAATTAAATGTATTTGTTGATTAAACCATGGTTACTCAGGTATGCTGTTACTTGCAGCTGAAAACATTCCTAACTTATATAATTTTAATTTTAATTGATCACCAGAAATCACAGGTGGAAGCAGCTTAGACTTCTCACTGAATATTGCTTTTTATTACCACTTTGGTGCTTTCATGTAGAGGACTCTATAAATGTAATAATAATAATATAATAATAATAATAATAAGAGCTAACACTTACATAACACTTAATATGATCCAAGAACTGTTCTAAGTACCTTTATTATATTATTTTATTTAACCTAATGAGATAGTACTATTATGTTTCCTGTTTTTACAGGTAAGACTCTGAGGCGCAGAGAGATGAATAACCTCCCCAAGGTTACACAAATGGTTATTAGCACAGTTAAGATTAGATCTTGTGCTGTCTGCCTCCAAAGCTTGGACCCTCAGGGCTAAGCCTTCCTGGGTTTCTGAGGAAAGTCTCTACCTTTGACTTCTTCCCTAGCATGTTCCCATTGTGCCCCTATGGTCAACCAGTTCTGATTGCCAGGTGTCTCTTCTTAATTTACTCTTTTCCTTATTAATATGTGTTCATCATTTCATTCTAATTGTAGGTAGGGGTAAACAAAACTTTTATCTTCCAGAAGGAGAGGGATTTTCTTGATATTTTTGGCGAGTCCACAATCTTAACAACACTCTGTTGGACTGTCTTTCTACCTAGTTATTTTGTGTGATTATCAGTGCTGATTATTCTCTTTTCTTGGTGAAAGAACTATGTTTCCTGGAAAAATACCAGTTCTCTTTGTCCATCTGCACTGCTAACATAAACTGTAATGAATACATAAAATATGTACATATGACAAAAAATGGAATGTCTACATATATTCACAGGAAATAATATACCACTTCATGTACAGTTACTAAACAGGATATTTCAGTAAATGTGCATATAGTCTATAAATCATGTGTTTATTGGTATAATAATATAAATTATATACCTTTACATATTATACCTACTGGATATTTAATTTTTTTTTTTTTTTTACAAATCCCTATGACATATTGTTAGCCTCTATTTTATACAGGCTCAGGGAGAGGTTAAATAACTTGTCCAAGGTCACAATGTTAATAAATGGCTATAACTCTTCAACATAAACTTTTATGACATCAGGTACCTCACCTTCCTAATGGTTGTCTCCAGATGTAATGTATATTTATTTTCATGATTGTTTTATTAATGTTTTACTCATGTTATAAGGCAGAGTCCACGTCTTTTTTTGCTTAGAATTTCATTATTGTAACCTAAAACAATGACTGATGCATAGTGACTGCATATTAAATACTGAAAAATTTTAAATTAAAAATATTTTATTATAGTAAAATATTTTAATCTTTTTAAAAATAAAACACGAAAATAAAATTTGTAGAGCCAACATTTAGATACAATCTGACTCCAAATCCAGTAATTTTTGGCTAGCTGCTGCTCTCTCTTTCAAAGTAACTAAGAAACATGTAGATCAGAGGTGTCAAATCAATCATGTATACTGCCACTCTCTCCTTGTGTTCCCATTGCATACCTTGCTAAACAATCATTACCCTTTTGCCCACTAAGCCTAGTTAAGGCCTCAGAATTCTCCTTCATGTAGGACTTCCAACAATCACCATCAACCAATTGTTCTTGTCTAAGATATGAAATATATTTGCCATTCCAGATCTAGAGGATAATTGAAGGAAAATTTTGTTCTATTTAATTTATATTAGCTCTGTCTCCTCCACAAATTATTCTAACACTGCTGAGGAAAGAAACACATAGATGTCAGGAACAATTATATTTTATCATTACACTTATTAACAAATTTGAGAGTGAAAAAAATCTATCATATCTATCTATCTATCTATCTATCTATCTATCTATCTATCTATCTATCTATCATCTATCTATCTATCATCTATAGTAGAAAAAAAAAGTACAAATCATCCTTCTGACAGAATTCCCTAAAAATGTCTCTTCCTAGTACATAGGCCCACAATAATATAGGGCAGGATAGTTATCCCTATATCTCAAGTGAGTCATGCCTGTTTATGAGGCTATCTGTATAGGAAAACTGACATCTTAAAGGTCTTTGCCTCATGTAATAACTTTTCCTTTCAGGAATATTGCCCAACAATTTTATCGCACATGCATACCAGGCAGGACCAGCCTCAAAATGGTTGCCATGCTCACAGTCCCTTCTGAGGAGACCTGCACATTTCCTAATCGGGGAACTAGCCATTAGCAGTTCCTTAATCAGAAGTACTGCATATCTCAGCTCTGATCACAGGTGATAAGATTGGATATGGATATCAATGTGAAAAAAGTATAGTAATAGGCTGGGCAAAGACCTTTGAGGCCAGGTGACTCCCGTATTATCTCAGGAAGTTTAAATGAGAAATAACAGAAAATTGAGGATGTTATCAGTAGAAACAGGTGCTGAAAAGGCAGAGAGGCATAGCGGTAGGCAGAAGCAATGGGTCAATGGGGGTTGGCAAGAATATCTTTTTCTAGGTTGTATGTCTGTATGAAAAATAAAACATACAGGTCTAACTGAGAATTGTTCCTATTAATATATTAAGACATGGTCTGTATAAATTAGGCTAATTTTTACAATACTTCTTTTACAAATGACTTTTAATAATGTTTCCCCAGTATTTTCCAAGATATAAAATTAAATTCACATTTTTTATAATTTCCAGGTTTACAACAATTAGATGCTATTTGATTTGTATTTCCTAGAAAACACATCATCTGTTTATAAATTCTCAAAACTTAAATGCTTATATTGGTCAATAGTGACAAAGGTTGTAGAGTACTTTAGGAAATGGAATTCTAACTTAAGAGATGCAGTACCTCATATAGGAAGAGAAAAAGATGGTCATTGATTAGGTGTTATATGAGTGTTTATTAATGACTTAGGTACATGGAACTGGCTAATTCTCTGTCTGAGTAAATACACTAAGGAGACTCACTTAGGTGGCTGTTAATCACCATTTCTGTTAGCAATTTGACAGAGACATATTGATTTGACTGTGACTGTAGACTTCCAATACATGCAGCATGGCCTTATGACTGATCTCTTGCCATGGGATATATTTGGAATAATTCAGAGTCATTAGGAAGCAATAGGGACATATTAGATGACTGCATATAATATGGTGTCTTATACAATCAGCAATATCATTATTACTTTGATTTTCTTTACTAATTAGTGTATTGAGATATTTGAATTTTGGATTGAATATATTTTTACTTGAATCTAATCATGAAAAATTTCTAGCACTTATCAATTTTTATTTAGTTTTTCTAATATATGTCTCATATGTTCCAATATATGGCTTCCTCATTTTGTTTGTTGTTCTGGTTTGTTTTTTTAAATATCTTTCATTCTCATTTAAAAAAATTTTTTTTCTTGATTAAAATGTAACAGGTTTTTATTGCAGAAAGTTAGAAAATTTACAAGAGCAGGAAAATGAAAATAAAAATTCTTGAAATTCCAAAGATGACCATTCTTTATCCTGTTGACCAATATTATCATACCATAATACTTGAAAGAAATAAAGGATAAATTTGGATGTTGTAAAGCTAACATTTATTCCATTTTCACATTTAATTGAGAGAACATAAATTGTAAGACAAATCACGTATTTTTAACTATAACATACAACTTAAAACTTGTATTAACCCCCTAAGTTTGAATATTAATTAGCTATTTTTATAACTAAAGACATAAGGAACATGGATAACCTCAATTTTGGAGAAAGAAATATAATAAAAATAAATGAAATAAAAACATTCATGTTTGATAGTGAATATCAATGTTGCAGGTACTATTTATTTTTCCTCATTATCTATTCTATTTTATTATTAAGAAAAGTCAATATTTCTAGGGGGAAAAGGTGGCCCAGAATAATAATTACAGTTATAGTTATGGGAATAGATTTTGTTCAGTGGGAAGTTAATGAATGTACTTTGTGGCAGCTTTTGAGAATTTTCCTTAAAAGGAAAATTTTGCCCTTTTCTTATTTACTTATTCCCCTGTTTTGGACCATGAGGGCAAAAACGAAATGATGTACTGGAAAGATCTTGATTCCTTAAGATCTTCATGAATAAAGCCATTCTGCTGACCCCAGAGAGCCCTCTCTGAACTTTTATGTGAAACAGAGATAAAATTCTACATTTATTAAGCTACTATTATTTAGAATTTTCCTGTTACTGCTATCTAAAACTAACTCTACCAAATAAAATCAATAAAGCTAAAATATGAATCTCACAGGCACAGACAACAGTGTATGGTTACCAGAGGGAAACAGGGCAAGATAGATAAGGGTAAAGAGGGTCAAATACGTAGTTACAGAAGGGGATTTGACTTTGGGTGGTGAACAAACAATGCAATACACAGATGATGTATTATCAAATTGTACACTTGAAACATGTATAACTTTATTAATCAATGTCACCTCAATAAATTTAATAAAAAATAAAATGAATAAATAAAAATGGGAAAAAATAATGATGATAAGGTTTTGAGAAGCAGTTGTTATGCCTCTTGTTTTTACATCCCAGTGCCTAGTAGGTATTCAAGAGATTGGGTCCTTATGCGTGAGAAATAATATTGTTTTGTAGAGTAGTAAAGGTTTTGAAATGAGTAGACATTAGGTTGAAAGTGTATACAACTTGCTGTGAGGTATGTTTAAATTTAAAGTTTGAACTTTGACTGACATTTTTAATTATTAAAAATTCTTTCACTTTTTAAAAAATAAAAAAAATAATATTTGCAAACCCCTAGGTAGACTTACCCTTCTCTCCCCGCAAATGAAAAAAAAGTTAAAAGAAAGAACGTTTGAATCTGTAATATGAGAAAATAGAAAATGAGACATAAGTTCTATTGTCATTAAAAAGATGAAAAGACGATGGTATGAAAATGTTATACCAACAAATTTGAAAATACAGATGAAATTCTAAGAATTTTATCACTTACTAAATTGATTTAAGAAAACATAGACAATCTGAATACTCTTATACACATTAAGAAAGTTTAGTAGTTTAAAATATTAACAGAAAGAAAATTTTATCAATATGTTCTACAGTATATTTAGGGTATAGGTATTAGTGAATTTTTGAAAGGTTATGCTACATAGAAACAATCTTAAAATAGCAGTGTCATACACCAGCATATATGTATTTCTTGCTCATATTACCTTATGTCCTTTTTCTTGTTGTAACTCTTCTGTAGCTCTTCCCTAGCTGTACATTGAGTTGACATCTTCTACTTATGTCTTCTAATTCTTCCCCTATCCTGCATATGCTTTTCTCACAATAAGGAACACAGGAGCAAGAAAGAGCCTGAATAATCAATCATTCAATTGGACTATGGCTTCTGCTTTGGTGTGGCATGTATCTAATTCACTCACATTCCATTAGCCCAATCAAATCATATGTCTAAGTACACTATCGATGGAATCAGAAAGTATACTATTATCAAAAGTATAGCATTTGAGAGGAGAGATATTTATCAATAATAAAACAATAAACTATACTAAATCTATACATTTACATAAACTCAGAGTATAAAGAATAGTGAAAAACCTCCAACTCATTTTATGAAGATGTTACAAAATTGGAACTAAAAAACAAGCAGGAGCAGTATGAGAAAGAAAAATGACAGCCAATCTCATTTATGAATACAGATACAAAGATTCCAAACAAGAAAACAAGCCAATCCAGCAATGTTTAAAAAGATAACATTTAATGACAAAGTTATTTTTTTCCCAAGAGTGTGTTTCATTTAACACTAAAAAAGTCAAATAATATAGTTCAACATATTAATTGATGAAAGAAAAAATATTATCATCATAATAGATGCAGGGACTCATTGGATAAAATTCAATATTCAATATTTTAATAAAAATTATTAGCAAATAAAGAATAAATGGGAATTTCTAACTTTTTTCATTCTGAAACAAGTTCAGACTTACCAAAAACTTTCAAAAATAGTAAAAGGATTCCTACAGACTTTTTCAGTTTATCCAAATATTAAGATCTTACATAATGAGAGTATAACTATCAAAACCCAGAAATTAATATCAACACAATACTAATCTACAGACCTTATTCAAATTTCTTCAATTGTTCTACTGATTTGCTCTTTCTGAAACCAGAATTCAGTCGAGGATCACACATTGCTTCAATTGTCATGTCTCCTTATTCTCTTTTAATCTTAGACAATTTTTCACTTTTTTTTTGCTTCCCTTTCAATCTTTTTGAAATTTTTGATACTTTTTTCCTTTTGATACTTTTGAAGACTACTGGCCAGTTATTTTATAACATATTACTTAATTTACATTTGTTTTATGACCCTAAATGATTACATTCAGGTTTTGCATTTTTGGGCAAGAATACCACAGAAGTTATGTTGATATGTCTCATTAATGGGGATGTTCTATTTAAACGGCTGGTTAAGGTAGTGTCTCCTGTCTTTCCATTGTAAAGATACTATTTCTCCTTTTATAAATAAACATATATCTTGTGGAGAGATTCTTTGTGACTATGTACATATCCTGTTTCTCATAATACTTTTGCCTCCTAATTTTAATATCCATTGATAATGCTTGACTGCAAAAGCTCATCCTGTAGTGTTTGGTGATCTTTTATTTTCATGATTATTTCTATATTTAATAATTTAAATTCCACTGTGAGAAAGAGCTCTCCTTTCTCCTTTTATTTATTTATTTATTCATTCATTCATTCATTCATTTATTTATTTATTTATTTATATCATTATGAATTTGTGAATATTTGTTTTACCCTATATGTTATAATTCAATACTCTCATTATTTCTTTTATTGCTCAAATTTTCCTAGCTTTGGCCATTGGATACCACTCTGAGTTGGCTCCTATGTCCTTTTGAAATGTCCCCAATGGTTTTTGAGCACTTGTATTCTGGATTGAAAAGATGTTCCAGGCTCATTTTGTGCTTCCTCTGTCATAGCTTCAGAATCAGACAATTCTCCAAGGAGCTCTAGTTCTTTTTACTGGAGAATGATACTTAAAAATGAAGATCTAAATGCTAGCTGAACTCATTGCCACTGAGATACTGTTGCTTTTAGACCCCTCAGCAAACAGGTAGGAAATATAAATATTAATATAATTAATAAACATTTATATATACACACATGCATCTATGAACACATGTGCAACTACAAGTGTATATTTAAATATATATGAAAAATAATGAATTCATACTGATAAAGTTGATTTCAATCCCATCTCAGAATTCATTTTAGCCTCTCTCTTTCCTTATTTGTAAATTCCTTCCTCTGACAGTGAGAAATCTGGCTCTTATTAGCCATGTGTATTTACTTATTATCCAACCCTATATACACATCAATTAGTCACAGAATTGCTAACTCATACCTCTGTGAAAAAACAAGTTTACTAACTAGAGCACAATATTTGTATATAGTTGTGTTTTTGTTTTTGTTTTTTTTTTGTCTTTAGCCTTAAAGTATGCTATTGAAATGTTCTTTTCCAAAGATATTTAGGTTAATTCTTTTCTTCCTGCCCCTTTAGTGTAGTTACATTACTCATTTGTAATACAATCGATTCTGTTTTAAACTGTTTGTTTCCCATTTGGGGACCCTCCTGCATCCTGCATGACCTTAATTATACACTTATTTTTTTTATATTAATTATACGTGTTTTAAAAAGTCAGAGTTGCAGAAAAAGGTGCTCACAGAAAATTCACTTCTTCTCATCCCTTCTACCCCATTTCCATTTTTTATTCTTGCTACCTCATTCCAACCCACCTCTGTAGTAGTCTTCTGGTGCTGCTATAAGAATTTACCACAACCTTCATGGTTTAAAACAGCTAAAACTTACTCTTTTCACAGTTCTAGAAGCCAAAAGTCCAAAACCAAGGTGTCAGCAGGACCGTGCTCCCTCTGGAGGCTCTGACATTCTGTTCCTTGCTGCTTCTAGTTCTGGTGGCTGTGCTGCCATTCTTAGAGTTGCTTGCATTGTAGCAGCATCACTCCAATCTATGCCTCTGTCTTCATATAGTCTTGTCCTCCGTGTGTTTGTGTGAAATCTTCCTCTACTTCTCTCTAAGAAGTTCCCTTGGGATTGTAATTAGGGCCCACCTAAATAATCCAGGATAATCTCTCCACATCAAGATTCTTAATCACATCTCAAAGCCACTTTTTCTAAATAAGGTAACAGTCACAGGTTCTAGGGGTTAGGACATGGACTAGTCTCTGGGAGCTGTTATCTGCCTACTACAGTAACCACTCTCACTAATTTCCTGCTTATCTTTTCTGTGATTTTTCACAAATAAGCAAATATGTATACATTTTCTTGTTTCTCTTTCTTTTTTACATGAAAGATAGCATATGATAGATAATCTTTTGCACTTTAGTTTTTCCATTTAACAATATATCCTGGAAATAAATTCATTCTAGAGATCGTTTCATTTTTACAGCTTCATAGAACTCTTCTTTGTGGATATGTTATAGCTTATTCATCCATTCTCATATATATGAATATTTTGATTGTTACTAATAATTTACAATTTCACATAGTGCTGCATATGTATTTCCATATTGTTGGAGGTATATCTTCAGGGTAAATTCCTCATAGTAGGAAAGCTGGGTCAAAAGATAAGAGTATATATAATATAGTTGGTGTTTCTAAATTCCTCTCTGCCTTAGTGCATTTGGGTTGCTATGACAAATTACCATAGACTGAGTGGCCTAATCAATAAGCATTTATTTCTCACAGTTCTGAAGGCTAGAGCAGGGTGCTAGCACTGTCAGATTCTGGTGAGAAACTTCCTCCAGACTGCAGACTGACTACTATTTGTATTCTCAAATGGCAGGAAAGCAAGTGAGGGAGTTCTCTGGAATCCCTTTATAAGCCACTAATCCCATTCGTGAGGGCTTCACCTTCATGACCTAATCACCTCCTGAGGCCCCAACTTCTAATACTGTCACATTGGGGGGTAGCATTTCAGCATATGAATTGAGGGAGAAACAAACATTCTGTCTATTGTATCTTCAAAAAGAATTTATATTCTCATCAGCAATATATGGCAGTTTCTATTTCCTAATAGTCTCATCACAAATTATGTAGTCATATTTTTTAATATTCGTGAATCTGACAGATAATAAATGCTTTAATTTTCATTTCTTTGATCATGAGAAAATTGAGCATCTTTTCATATGTTTAAAGGTCTTCATAAAATTTTTTTACTTTAAATTGTGTTTTTATGCATAAGGAACTTCCATAACCAGATAAATTATACTTCTAGATAAATCTATAGACACATCACATTAATAAAGAATTGTTTAACTTATTCCACTTTATGTTTTTATTTGTTTTTCAATTGTAGTTTACATATAATATTATATTAGTTTCAGGTGTACAACATAGTAATTAGATACAAATATAACTTACAGAGTGATCACCCCAATAAATCTAGTACCCATCTGATATCATACATAGTTATTACTAAATTTTTCCATTGTAGATTAGAAACAATAAAAGAATGACTACTGTCACTGCTTTTATTCAACATTGAATCAGATGTCCTGGCTAGTGAAGTAAGGCTTGAAAAGGAAGTAAAAGGTAAAAAGATTGGGGAGGAAAAAACAAAACCATCATTATTCACAGTCTATGTAGAAAAATCAAAAGAACCCATAGTTGACATATTAAAACTATTGAGATAGTTTAACAATGTTCCTGGTTACAAAATCAGAGACAATTGCATTTCTAAAAACCAAAAAAGTGTAACTTATAAAAACATACAATGGAAAACAGAATAAAGTGTTAAGTACCTAGAAAAAATTCAACAAAACATTGAAGGTATTTACAGAGACATTTATAAATTTTACATTGTATTGAAAGATATTAAAGATCTAATAAATGAAAATATATGTTTATGGATAAAAAGACACTGTTACAAAATGTAACAAGTTAGTTATATATCCAGTATCATTTTATTCAAAATCCTAACAAATCTTTGCAATGGAACTTGACTAGCTGAGTCTAAAATTTACACAGAAAAGCAAAGTTATTCCTGAAGAACTAAGAATGAGATTGGAGCACTTAGCTAATGAAACACAAACATAGAAGAGAAAAATTGAATGGTTAAGAAGCATAGGAAAAGGCGCTCCACCTCACCAATATTCAGGACATCATTTCACATTTATCTCATTAATAGACATGGCAAAGATGGACAAGTATTGTCATAAATAGGAAGCAAGTGGACGCTTTATACCTTGCTGGTAGAAAACACAAAATTTAAAAATACATTCTCAAGTATTGGTTGCATCTTAAAAAAATTTAAAATGGACATATATTTTTATTGTAGGAATTCCATTTTTGAGACATATCCTAAAGAAACTAGTTGATGCATGTATACCCAGAGATTAAGTACAACAATGTTCATAACTGCAACATTGGTAAGACTAAAACATCAGTAAGAACCACAACTTTCATCCACTAGGGAATAAATAAATAAATAAACTATCACACTGTCAGACAGTAACAAGTCTATATAGCAGCAAAAATGAATGACTTTCGGCTGCATGTGTCAATGAGGATAAATCTCAAGAATAATGCGGAGCAAAAATGAAGTTCCAGAAAAGTACGTATATTCTATAAAGCTTATAA
>NW_006494614.1:21959574-21997354 GCF_000325575.1 Pteropus alecto | reverse complement strand
AGGGAAACTGCTAGGAATACGTGGTAAAACTATTTTTAAAAAGTAAGGGTATGATAACACAAACTTCAGAATAGTGACTGTCTCAGATGCTGGAGGAGGGAGTGGGCTGAGATCAGAAAAGCTCACACAAGATTTTAAGGTAATGGTATGTTCTATTTCTTAAAATGGACATATTTTTCATACCTTACACATATGCCATACTTCTGTCAATGTATAATGCTGCAAAAAAACCCAAAAGATATCTGTTAGAAGCACCAACATGACTCATGACTTTTTGAGAAAGTGGCTATGTGCTTTGTTAAGAGAGTTCTAATAGCCCCTCTGTCCCCTGTCCCACCTAGTGTGTACATGTACACTCGTTTATTTCTAGCTGGAGATTTGGGTCAAGAATAGCATTCTCCACTAAAAAAAAATAAGGCTTAGAGACTATCTGATTCTATCTCTTGGGACAAGAAAAGTCCAGATCATCTGCGATGTCTTATTAGCCAAAAACAAGAAGCTTTCAGAGGGATGAAGGGACAGGTGGGTGGCCATGTTAGAAAAAATCAAGTGATGCACCAGGAATGAATGCCACTAGTTTCCTAATGCTGACCATTTGAGAATCTAAAGGAAAACAACAAATGTAGTTAATTTGAACCAATTGAGTTTGGGAAAGTTTATTAGTCCATAATAATGCTAGATTATAGTTGTTAGAGAAGGTCATATACAACAATATGAATTAATTTAATATGAGCCCAGTTTTTCCCAGATAAAAGGAGAAGTTGTCATTTGATTTAAGGAAAGTAGACTATTTGACTTAATTAGAACAATAATGTTTTCTTATTGAACAATTTAAGTAGTTATTGAAACATTAGTGAGGAGCATTGGTTTGACTCTGGCTGAGATGTAAGAAATACCTTACAATGACAAAGAAAGATGAGCCTGTTGAGTTAATGTTGTGAGTTATTGATCTAAGGACAGTGGCTGGATTGCAAGAGAAGGCCTCGGGCGTGGCAGG
Organism: Pteropus alecto; assembly: GCF_000325575.1. Classification (NCBI taxonomy): domain Eukaryota; kingdom Metazoa; phylum Chordata; class Mammalia; order Chiroptera; family Pteropodidae; genus Pteropus; species Pteropus alecto. Next base: position 21,996,357 of record NW_006494614.1, on the reverse strand, counting down.
AGAGGTATATACCTGGGTACTAAACCTTTGGGACTGAGGTAAAGATTTTTCCAGGGCTTTCCACCTGATAAGCAGGCAGGTGTGGAGCCAGTGTGCGGGAGTTGAGGAAGGCTATTCTCAGGGCTTAATGCAATCCTCATTTTAAACAGGTAAAACTATTGACACTTGGCCCTGTGGTGTGGCTGTGAAGTCAGTGATGTTGTGTCCCATTCTGTGGAGATATCAATTATATCCTTCACTTACATTAAACCGCATGGGTTCTTGACCTGGGTCTGCCTTTTCATCAATTACTGACACTACTGTGACAGTTCGGCATGTTCTAAAACATTAGTTCTAAGGCACTTTAAAAGTGTCATTAAAAATAAAAAATATTGCGAAATCAAAAAAATCCAGAAAATTCTGTGTCAATCGGAGTTAAAAAGGAGTCTTTGAGACAGGCATTGTGAATCTCCATAAAAAAGGTTGCATACAAGCAAGGTTTTCTGCCTCAATTTTAACATAAATCCCTTATTTCAAGCTGCCTTTCCCCTTCTTGATTAATATCTAGATAATGTGTTTTGGCAGTTCTCCCTAAGACAATTCACTGTAAGGTCACTTCTACCCCTCCACCATGAGGGCCATGTTTCCCAGCCTGAAGAAGCACAGCATCCCCTCCAACTGCATGAATTAAGCAGAAATTTTATATTTCCAGGCCTCTTCCCTGATGTTGTGTCCCCATTCTGTGGAGATATCAATTATATCCTTCCAGGCCTCTTCCCTGGAAATATAAAATTTCTGCTTAATTCATGCAGTTGTTCACAGTTCCTCCCTCTACCCTGCTACTCAATCATCTCCAAGGACCACAGGAAAATAGTTGTCTTTCGATTACCAGATTAGAATTTTGAATTTCTTGATAAAATTACTGGTATCATTGATTGAATATACATGAAAGGAAAGAAGCAATCAATAGTAAATTATTGGGGACACTGGAGAAGACTCTAGTTATCTTCATTGAAGACACTGTTGTAATAGAGAATGGAATCCTTAGATATAGAAATGATAAGCTAAATACCCAGAATCAATACATTCATTTATTCAGAGCATTTTTTGGGCCATTACTTTAGCTAGGCATTGAGTCCTGCCTAGAGATATAGAGCTGCTCTTCAGGAGCTCACGTAGACTAGTGGGGACTGAATAATTGATGCAGTCCTCACAAGACAGGGCGGTAGGTGACAGAGATATACCCAGAATGCTACTGGCATAAAAAGAAAGGCCACACAGACTTGGGAGGAATTTCCATTCCCACTTAGAAAACTTCTACAAACCGGGAGCACAATATCAGGTCTACTAAGCAGCTCAATAGTATTCCAAATAGAATTCTGAATTTCTATTATCCAAAACACATTCCTCTCTTATTCTTTCTCATCTAATGAAGTAAGCACCACTGCCATACACCTATAAACTCGAGAGAAAAGTTTAAGAAGCACCTTGAAATTTATCTTTGAGGAGAAATTTTACCTCATCTCTTCAATATAATGCAAATCTTATTGTTCCATGACAAATGTATATTTTTAATCTGTCAGCCACTCTTCTCATTTTATGTTTAATCTCCACAATCTTACTTCAGAAATGTTGAAATAATCTCATAGTCTCCCCGACTCCACTCTTGCCAAGCCATCTTTTCTTAACTTCTAGATCCAAATATATTCCCTTCCAGCTATCGTCTTGTAAAAAGTGTATATAAAAGCCCGTTATCTTTGAATACTATGACTTAATGTCTCTTTGTTGCTTTTAGAGTAATATCTTTAGTGTTTACACAGAGTTCCAAAGTCCTGTATAATGGGATTCCTGTCTCCTTCCTCAGCCTCGTCTCAGACCACTTCCCTTATCACATATGAAGTAACTCAGGTGAAAAGGCTTACATGACTGCTCTGCCTTAAGGATTCCCTCATGAATAAGAACACATTCAGTCAATGAACTTTGGCTGGCTCTCTGCTTGTTTCAGGGACTAATTTGTAATTTAGTTAAACAACATTAACATCTCTTTCACCAAAGAACATAATATTTATTTGCCCTCTGTCAGTTGATGAGAAAAGTTATAGCCTTGATGTTAGTCAGCAGGTTTTGTTTATTGTTTGTTTTATTTTGTTCCCGATATGGTAAGCAAATAGCTCATCATTATCATGAATTTGATACAATTAATGAAAACTTAGAATTCTTACACTATTAAAAAGTGAAGCAAGAGTTTAAACACAATCTGTGTTTTGATGATCCTGTTTGTGTTTAATTTCTTCTTTATTTTTGAGACTGTGAGGGGTTATTGCTCTACCTTGTTCATTATAGAAGGTACAATATTTTGGTCTATGATTCATCTTATTTTCCTCTTCTCCCAGAAGAAAAGAGAAAACAGCTATATTGGGAATTAAGCTATTATCAGGCTCAAAACACTTAATTAAACAATACATTTGGTTACTTCTAATCATATTGAATTAATCTTCTTAGTTTTACCCTTATACTAATCAGAAAAAATTAGGCTATATTGTAGTAATAAATAAATTCTCAGAGGCTGAACTCAACAAAAGTTTACATCTCATTCAATGTCTACAAACTTCTTTAATCAAGTTTCTAATTTCAGTAAGTCAAAAATCCATATTTGTTCCAAAATGTGGCTTGATACTTCATTTTGAAGCTTCTGTGTGTGCCTATGCAAGAGAAGAGAGAGCTGGGTTATTCCAGTGTACCAGCTTGTAAAATGCTTTGGTTTAAAAGGGACACTTGTCATGTCAACTTATATAGCTGTCACGCGGACCCCCTAACGTCATAGGAACTGGGAAATTAAGAAGATTAGCTTGATATTCAATAAGAAGCAAATGTCTCTGCCACAATTCTTCAAATCCTAATATTTAATTTCACAAATAAGCTCATAAAACAGGAAGAATTTCTACCAGTAGTTTAAGGACAAAAACTGCTGTAAGTTGTATTTCTTTGTCATATGGTACCAATTTGGTCAGCTTGTATTTCTTTGTCATATGGTACCAATTTGGTCATTTTTAAAAAGCTTGATCACAAGGGAGTAAAGGAAAAAAGTACTAATCAAAGCAAAAGTAGATAGAAGTTCCTGTTAATAGAAAGCAGAATGCATTCAGTATGTAAAAAGAGCACTAGGTGAAGCATTGTTTATTTTCCCCTAGTTTGCACATGTTGGTGTTCCATAAATATTAGAATAAATGAATGAATGAACTCACAATGTAATCACATAAAACCTCTCCATGCCTCAATCTGCACCTATAAAATGAGGAGACATCATCACTTAGACTTTTTATGTCTAAAATTTTATTAGTTGCAAAATTATAGCAACCTAAACTTCAAAGTGAATAGCAATAATTTATATAAAGTTATCATTCTCAAGGTTTGAGCTGGGGATCTCTGAGACCTTTTTAGGGTTTGTATGATAGTATAATGATGGATATACATCATTAGACATTTGTTCAAACCTGTAGAATGTACAACACCTGGCATTAACCTTAAGGTAGACTACGGACTTAGGTTAATTATGATGTGTCAATGTAGGTTCATCCTTGGTAAAAAATGTACCATTCTGGTGAGTGATGTTGATAATGGAGGAGACTATGCATGTGTGGGGGCAGGGAACATATAAGAAATCTCTGTATCAATTTTGTCGTGAGCCTAAAACTTCTCTAAAAAAATAAAATCTTTAAGAAAATAAGGACACAAGTCATATTGGATTAGGGCCTGATCTAATGAAAATAAGGACAAAAGTCGTATTGGATTAGGGCCTGACCTCATTTTATCTCATGCATCTCTATAAAGATTCAACTTTCAAATAAGGTCATGTTTTGAGTTACTGAGGGTTGGAACTCCAAAATATTTGTGAGAGGTTTTTGTTTGTTTGTTTGTTGTTGTTGTTGTTGTTCTTGTTTTTGGTAGGGGGACACTATTTAATCTATAACAACACACAAAGTCATACAGCTATCAATTGGGAGGATTCTGTACTCCAATCTTTCAGTCCATTGCCACATTCAGCTAATGTGATGTTTCTTAAAGTATGACTCATTTTTGTGAGAACTACCTTAATGTGCATATGTATGTATGTGTTAAATTTAGATAGGACCCACCTTAGACCTCCTGAATCAAATATTTTAGAATGAAAGCCTGGAATTTTATTGTTTTCATATACGATAGCATTGATCTTTTTGTTGTTGTACAGTTCTATGAACTTTAACACATGTAGAGATTGATGTGACCATAAATATAATCAGGATACAGAACAGTTCCAGAACCCCATCCCCTCCCAAATGTCCCTCATGCTATCCCTTTGCGGTCATATCTTCACTCCTAATTGCTGGCAATCATTGTGGTCTTCCATTGTGGTTTTCCATTACTATAGTTGTGTTTTTGTCAGGACTATAAATAGATGTGAACATACAGTATACTACATTTTGAGACTGTCTCCTTTACCTCCTAATAATGCCTTTGAGATTCATATTGTCATTGTATCTATCATTGTCTCTTCCCTTCTATTGCTGAATAGTATTTCACTGTGTGGATGTAGCAGGGTTGGTTTATCCCTTCACTCATTACAGGACATTTGGGTTCTTTCCAGCTTTTGATAATTATGGAATAAAGCTGCTATATACGTTTATGTACAGGTTTTTGTGAGATCATATTTTCACTTCCGCAAGGTAAATATCTAAGAGTGGGATTGCTCTTATGGAAAATGTACATCTAACTTTATAAGAAACTGCCAAATTGTTTCCAGAGTGGCTGCATCATTTTCCTCTTAAATTTGATGTTTTAACAAGTATTCTAGGTAATTCTCAAAACAGGATAGTCTAAAATTTCTGCCTCATGCCTTCAGTGGTTCATCCAGAGAATAAAGTTATTAGTTAATAATGATAAAATATATGGTGAAATGGGATTTTCTTTTCCTCTAAGGTAACATTCACTATCTATATCAAGTAAATTATAATCCATCTACAGAATTCTATTATCTGTACTTTTCACTAAGTTAAAGTATGTTTCTCAAAGACAGATATACAAATATTCACAGACAATATGTCTTTACATCTATTAATAACTTGTTCTTTATTACCAACATGCTTATTTGAGCAATTTTAAAAGTACTTAAATACGTACAGGGAGAGGAGATTATGTATAAATAGTTGTGTTGAATAATTAATCTAGATTTCTCTCTGGAAATATATATTATTTATAAAAACTGTCTCAGGTATGTTTTTAAATTCTAAGATTCCTTTAAGTAAACAGAATAAAAACTGATTTGAGACCTACACCATAAAAATGTAAACTCATACTAATCCTTAGTGTTCAAAACCTCTCACAGACTGAAATTTGTCTCTTTGTTCTGTGGGGTGTTGGCAATCAATGCTGCATATAAGCAGTACAATTAGCCAGGTAAAATCATAACAAACATCTCAAACCCTATACATACTATTACAGTATCACTGATCTCAATCTATATTACATATAAAAATGCAATTGGGGCAGCTAAAATCATTAAAAGAAAATAACTTAAAGCCCTGTATATGCTTTTTGGGTGACATTGATTTCTATCTCCATTATTGGAATCAATATGGTATCATATATTTCCTGCAATATAATTAGTTAATTATTTGGGGATATGAAGTTGATTGGAATTTTCATACATAGTGTGATAATAGAATGTAACATGAAAAATTAATTTCTGATAGAAATTATTTTGGAATGTGCCATATGAGAGACTCTAATATGGCAAAAAATTAGCAATAATAACAGGCTGATCTCCTCTCAGGTGTGTGTTTTGCAGATACACCATTTCTTGCATTAGTTAAATTACCTTTATCCTTGCTTCTTATCCCTAAATTTGAAGCAAACTAACATCATTGAAAATTGTACAAACCACCTCTCTCACTGGGTTTTTAGAGGAATAATTAATGAACATAAAGTGCTTTGGAAATTGAATATGCTATTTAAGTACTAAAAAAAAAATCTTTTGTTGCTCAACAAAAAGATCTAATTATTGCACAGGATTAAAATTTTGTTTTGCTTTATTGGATTGTATTTTTGTGAAGGCACTACATAATTGAATATTGATGGAGCCTTTTATGATAAAGATTTTAATTTTAGTACACTTTTGTCACGAATGTTTGAAGGATAAACCTTCAGTAACTACTAGATTCTATCAGAAAGGTTTTTAAATGTGTTTGATGACAAGTATTATTAATACTATAAAAGAGTACACATCATCTTTGTTTTAAAAGCATCAGATGTGCTGGGTGACTTATTTGCTTATATGCTAAGTTATCTTTACATTATTGGTGAATATACAGATTATCAGCATGTGGCCCAGCTTATGAGAGTTTTACTAGGGTATGAGAGCTGGACATGTTGATTGCTGGTCTGCCATTATATTATACTTAAGCCTCCTTCTAAGCCTCAATTTCCTATATATCATGTGAAGATTTATATTTTATTTGATAGTAGTACTTAAAAGGTTAATTGGTATTGCAAAATTCAGTTTACCTGATCTTTGTAAAACTTTCCTCTGGGAAGCTATTTAAGAAAGACTGAAATACACTATTCAAATTTTCACCAATCTGTCGTTTGCTATAATTTTCATTGGCAATGTGTTAAAAATATTTTGTATTTATTATGAAATATAATTAAATAAATATTCCCTAGACAATCTCTAAATCTTAAAGTTACATTAGTTTCTTAAGGGCCAAACACAGAAACCTATGAGCCTAGAGCAAGACACATGGATGGTGCTTAATAAATGTATTAGCAAATGAATAGAGGGACTTAAAAATAACTGAGTATGGCTATCAAGCCAGGCAAAATAATGCATCTTTATGTTTGTAAGTGATAGGAAATAATAAAATTCTAATACAAGCAAATTAATATCCCCCTATCCACACTGAAATTATTATTGAAATGGAAATGACCAGGATAATAAAATACATCCTATTTATTACTGTTTTAATCATATGGTTTCACCTCCCAAAGACTGGCCCTGAAATTGAGATTGGGATGTTAAGAGTACTTAAATCATAAAAATAGTGGAAAGAATAAGGAAATGACTGTTGCTGATATTCATATATCTGAAGACAAATTCTTTGTCTTAATAGATCAATGCATATACATTCAAATAAACAACAGAGAAAAAGCAACCCATCCACAACAAACAGAAAATATTAAAACAATGACAACCTTTGAAGAAAATGATCTCTGTAAAATTTCAAAGCTTGACTGGGCAAGGATACTCAAAATTGAAAACAATATCCTGGAAAATTGTTTATTATTGCTTAGCAATTTCTTACTTTCATTTAATTTACGATGTCATTGATTGAAGGCACACTATTTTTTTATGTATGACTAAGGAAGAGAAAACATGCCTAATTATAATTGTAGGATGTTGTTAGTTGTACCAATTTCAGAGATGAAAAGAATGTGCATTATAGAATGAACAAAATACAGTATGTAAGGCATCAACTGGGGATAACAATTACTGCTCAGAAAAAAAATTCATAATGACGGAGTATGTCAAAGGGACACAGCGGCCATCTGAAAACTCCCAAAGGTCAAAGTCAGAATAATTTGAGCAACAAAATAAGTAAAAGAGGATTGTGTAACTCAAAGTATAAAATGAAAATGCATGAGTCTATACTGATACAAATGACTGAATAAGTAAGTTGAAAAATAGACAAATCTCCCATTTAGGAAAACTCAAAATAATGTACATAGATACTCTACCCTCAAGAAGATGGAGCCTAACTTCTTACTTCTTGAGTGTAGGTTGCACGTAGTGACTTTCTTCTAAAAGATATTGTGTGGAAAAAAGTAAAAAGGAACATACTTGGGTATAGAAATCTGACTAACACTATCTCACCAGGAGATCAACATCATCAACAGTTATAAGTCATAGTGATAGTACATACTCATAATACAACATGATGAAAATGAGACTTTACCGCTGAGATCTTCCTTTTGCAAAATTCCATTCTAATCATGAGGAAGATATCACACACCTCCCAAAAGAAGGCAACTTATGATAAACCTGACCAGTACTCCAGAAGACAATCAGAGTCATCAAAAATAAAAACAAAAAAATCTGAGAAATTATCACAGCCAAGAAGAACCTAAAGAGACATGATAACTAAATGCTATATGGGGTCCTGGAATAGAAAAATATAAAAGTGAAATAAAGTATGGACTTTATTAACAAAGAATCAATAGTGGTTCACTAGTTGTAACAAATGTACTGTACTAATATAAGATGTTAATAATAGGCAAAACTTGTGTGTAGAATATATGGGAACAATCTGTACTACTCTTGTGATTTTTATGTAAATATAAAACTGTTATAAAAGTAAAAGTTTATTTTAAAATGTACATTGTAGAATCGACAAAATACAGTGTATAAAGCACCAGTTGGGGATAATAAACATTGACCTCCCATTCTTAATCAGAATAAAAACTGTTGGAATCTGATATTTATTTGTGTATTTGCACCTAACAGATCCTTAATGAAGTTGCCAAGGATAATTAATGAATATGCTGTTTCATGTTGTGAACATAAGTGAAAGAGATAGTTTTTACATTTATTGGGCTACTTTATTCTTCAAAGCATCATGCTAGGCACTTAATTATTTAATGATCACATCAAACCCATGGGAATTTTGCTTCTTTTAAAAATGAAAAATTCATATCTAAGTTGTTAAGAAGCACGTCTGTATTCATTTGCTAGGGCTGCCTTAAGAAAACAACAGACTGAATGCCTTAGACAACAGCAATTTATTTTCTCATAGTTGTGGAGGTTCCCACAGTTTTGGGCAAGCGTAAGGTGTCATCAGGGTTGGTTTCTTCTGAGGCTTCTCTCCTTGGCTTACAGATGGCTGTCTTCCCCCTTTTTCTTCACATGGTCTTCCTTTTGTGTGTGTCTGTGTTCTAATATCCACTCATGTTGGATTAGGATCACAGAATGGCCTTATTTTAACTTAATTACCTCTTTGAAGACCTTACTTCCAAATATAATCACATTTTAAGATACTGAAGGTTAGGACCTCAACATATGAATTTGGGGGAACATAATACAGCCTACAAAATGTCTAAGTTGTTCTCCCTGCCCTTTATCCCTGCCCCAGTGACAAGGTATGGTTCTATTCTAGGTCTTTATTATACCAAAGCCTATACTCATTTCTTTATAGTATCAGTGTGGTCATTAGCCAAGACTTATTTAAGACTCCTATGATAGGTCAGCCACAGGAGAACTTGAATTCATTTAATGTATTAATGCATAGTGAATATTTTACTTCAAAGTGGGAATTAGTATAGTAGAGTCCAATCAGACACACTTGGATTTAGATACTTGTTCTTCTCTGTATAACTGTGTGAACTTTCTCCTGAGATTTTAGTGAGCATTAAATGAGATTATACCAATAAAAACTTAGCTTGAAACAAAATGTTATCGGCATCACCCTTATTTAGAGAAAATGGTATTAATAATTCTAGCTGTCTAGTAAATTCAATAAGTATATGAGGAGTACAGTGAGAAGTTCTTCACAAATCTAGAAGTAAAAGAAATATGATTGTCTTTTGAGAGTTAAACTTTACAATCATCACATAATGGATAAAAACAGTTCTTCTAGCAGCAAGAATTGACGTAATATTACTGGAGCTATTAATACAGCTAACGGAAGGATGTGTCACTCTGAGGTAGGGGGTTAGACAACCCAAGAGAGCTTAGAAAAAGGAGTCACAGAGACAAATATCAGCAGAACCCATCTGGGCACTTTCAGGAAAGAGAGAATGTAAGCCAGAAAATTTTTAAAATACTAAGATCCCATTGCCAAACTCCCGACTGGGGGGATTAATCCTTCGGCCTATTTTAGCCTTAAACCATAAAATGCTCACATATCCCAATGAGCATCTGGTGCCTAAAAACTACTTTTACCTGACTACATGTGGTGTTGATGTGCTTATAGGTATTCAGTGACCTGTTATTTGCTTTTTTACTGTGAGTAGACTTTTATGAACTTGGTTAATGTGATTCAACTGTGGATCAAATATCTGTGAACTTAGAAAGTATAGCATCTGTCTCTGAAATGTTGTGGACCCAATTTCATCACATTGTGAATTTAACCTAGAAGGTCCAATAATAGGGTTGCCAGATTTAGCAAGTAAATATATAGAAATCCCAGTTAGATTTAAATTTCAGATGAACAAAAAATATTTTTTTTAGTATAAGTATGTCTCACATAATATTTAGGATGTACTTATGTAAAACGTATCCTTTGTCTGTTTGAAATCCAAATTTAACTGGTCACTCTGTATTTTAGCTGATAACTCTAAAGAAACCTCTTTTAACTTAGCTCCTAGTTTTCATATATTTACTTAAAGCCCTTAGCACACATTCTGGTACCGAAACACTACAAGTGATAGCACATTCTAATTTTTTATAAAAGAAGTTATATTGAGTGAAAAGTAATCAAAACTTGTTGATACCTCTTCGCTAAATTTAAAAAACCACAAATCTTTGTCCTTTGGCTCTTAAAAATGAAAAGCACAAGAGTCATTTATTAATCCTTCTTGTCAAACAAGATCGAATTGCTGCTATTTTGCCTATGAAATATTCAAATAAAAGTATCTATGAAATGACCCCAAATTTTTGTTTCCCTTTAAGCCTGGGTGATCATAGAACAGTCTAAATTCCTCTATTTGACATTGCTTCCCGCTGGATGGGAGAGACTTTGGTGGGCATTAACCTGAGAGGTTCCAGCATTTTTTAAAAGTGCTTCTTTTTCAGTCCAGCCACAAGACAGCTGATCACTTTCCACCAGCACTACAACAGCAGAATGGATAGGGCGATTAACAAGAACTCCTCTAAAACTTTGTTAGCAAGAAGCAGTTGGCACTCAAGGTGACTGAATATTAGAAAGTGAGTGAAACTGGCAAAGCCCTAAGAGACTCCTAAAAGAAAAAAAAAGAAAAAAAAGAAAAGAAAAGAAAATCTTGATGAGTAATTTTAAAAGTACTTTTCTTACCATATTTGTCTGCAAGACCAAAGATTTCCATAAAATTAAAAGCTGTTAACTGCTGTTTTCAATGACTTGGTGGATTGCTGTCCAATTATCTCTGGATAATTTGTGTTGAGCTAATCAATACACTCTTCCTTTCTTTTTCCTTCTCATTCTTGCATTGTTCCTTTTGGAGACTTCTAATGTCATGAAATATACCATCCGGCTCACTCTGCTGGAAGAAATCCACTTAAAACAGGCCACATGGAGAAAGTCTGTTATTCTAAAGAAACGCTTTATGTGATCCCACATAGAAATGACTGCAAAACTTTATGATTAAGCTGGGGTTAGGAAAGTATTTTTTCCCTGAGTCTAGTTTTGATTTCTTTTTTTTCTATTATGAGAAGACAATGGCATGCATAATTAAAAAGTATGTAAATGAACAAAACACATTAAAAGAAGTATAAGTGCTCTCTATATTATTACTCAGCATTCTATATTCATGTATACATTTATTTTAATAAGACAACAATAATTTGAAATGAAGATCATTATAAAGCAAACTTTCATTTGTTGGAATTATGTCTAAAGCTCTGGACTTCCTTTTCTAGCCTGTTTTAAAGAAGCAGTTAAAATAAGCTCTCCTCCTGTTATTTAATTTCAACAAATAAGATAAAATGGAGGTTTAAATTAAGTGTCTTGTGGAGTGATTTGGTTGGCAAAGCCAAAGTGTGTGCGTTCTTTAGGAAATAATTACCCTAACAACAACAAGCATTTACTTGGCTTCTTTTCCAAAGACTCACAAGATGCCTTCCAATTAAAACACAGCAAGCCGACCTACTTTCTTTAGGGTGTTCAGGAATAGGAATGAACAGATATGTCTTTAGTGTTAAGTGTCCAGACAGAAGGGTACTATGAATAGAATCTGGAAAGAAATTCTGGGACTCCAAGAGCCTGGAGCTCCTGAGTGGGATAAAGCAAATAGCCCGCTGACTCTGACCTTAATGATCAACCAGGGACATATGGTCGTCACAAAAGATCTAACAAATTTCCTGGGCTCAGCCATTAACCAGCTCATCAGTGAGTGATACACCATTTAAGTCAGTATTGAGTTTTATGGGAATTCAATTCAAGAAGGTATAACTGGAGGGCTCAGTCACCTGAGCCCTGTAGCCGACAGTGGAGACTGAGGGCTACCTTGTCATATGCTCCAGGTCCCAATAGGTTATGTACCACTGGTGACTGAGGCTGAGGTTGTACTCTGGAGTAGGAGTTGGAGGGAGGAGATTCTACAAGACAGCAGCAGGAACACTGATGGAGCAGAATTCTCTGGAGCTAGCAGGAGTAACACCAAGAGGAAGCTTGTGGCATCAACAGTTCTAAAGCTTCATCTGACTTTCAAGCCAAAGCAGCTTTAGCCAAGGTGCTCAGCCATCCACCTGGATTTTAAGGGAACAATTGTCATCTTTCGCTGGTCTTCCTTGCTGTTAGAGTCTTCTGACCAGGTAATGATCTGAAGGAAGAACCTGAACACTTCCCAGAAATCTGGGCTCAGCCCTCTGGTGTCCTGCTCAGAAATTCTAGGCCCCCAAAGGCTGTAGACATCTACAGATATGTGCAAACGATCAGCCTCTACTATTTCAGAATGAAAAGTATGGTCGATAGAATCAAGTGTCACATGGGTTAAAAAAAATTAATTAAAGTAACTTTAAAAATAAATTTAATTTTATTTTTAATAACAAGTGTAAAAAATATTCCAGCACCAGGGTAGATCAGTGGTTCTCAACAAAAGACAATCCCCCTTACCGCCCCTGCCCCCCGACTCCAGGAGGTACTTGGCAATGTCCAGAGACATTTTCAATGTTCACAACTAGGAAATGCTACTGGCACCTAGTAGATAGAGACCAAGGATGCTGCTAAACACTCTACAATGCACAGGACATCCCCCACAACAAAGAATTATTCAGCCTACAATGTCAATAGTGCTATAGTTGAGAGACCTCAGATTAGATTATGTTGCATTTAAATTGTTTTGTTCTAATTGGGGATGCATATAGATAATTTGTAAAAGTTTCATGATAGTGAAATTATGGCCTAAATTAGGATGTAGTCATATATCCTGCAGAATATGAGAGAAAAGCCCAATCGGGGTGACATCGAGGATGTTGGGAAGAGTTCAAGGGAAAAATATGGCTTCAGCTGGGCTTTAACAATTACATAACAGGTGCCGTTGTTGGAGGAAGAAACAGCACATTGAAATTGGAGAGAAGTGCTGAAAAATGCAGCATAACCATCTCATGTTTCTAGCTCGAGCAGGTGAATCTAAAGAGGATTAGGCTCAAAGAATTTTACTGGGTTTGAGTGACTCTTTCTCCCTTTCTGCCCCTTCCCACATCTTAGGAAGCTTCACTAATGATGAGACTTGGAGGAGAGGGGTACAAGGTGGGGACTGCTAAATAACTTGCCAACTGTGTGGTAGTACCTAGAGTTCTGCTGTTAAGGTGGCCATGCCAACGGCTATGCAGGCTTTTGTCTTCAAGAAATCTTAACTGCCAGCACATTCAGAAACTTACTAATTAATGTGCACCTCAAAATTCTCATGCCTTTTACATTCCCTACAGCAGGGGTCCTCAACCCCAGGGCCACAGACCAGTACTAGTCTATGGCCTGTTAGGAACCAGGCCGCACGGCAGAAGGTGAGCTGCCTTCCAATGAGTGAAGCTTCATCTGTATTTGCAGCCACTCCCCAGCGCTAGCATCACCACCTCAGCTCCACCTCAGATCATCAGGCATGAGATTCTCATAGGAGCACTGGTCCCCGGTGTCAAACAGGTTGGGGACCACTGCCCTGAAGTCAGAGATGTGAGGCTTTGTTTTCCTCACATGTGCTTTATTAATAGCATCTGTCATGTTTCTTTGTCCTGTGCGGGGGCAAAATCATACAACTCTCAACGGTGCTAACATTTCAACCGGCCTATAGATAGAAGACTTTCTCCTTTTCGTAATCAGTACATGTGGGCACGATAAGGTAGGGATAATAAGGTCAGGAAAAAGTGACTCTGAAATTGGAGGTAGTAATGGATGAGGTTACCCTTTCGCAGGAGGAACTCATTCCGTTAGATGGTAGTGACCTTTCCAAGTCTCCATTTAACATAATAGAATGCATTTTCAGGTAGAGGAGTTTCACTTTAGCAAATATGATAAAACTGTTATCTCCAACTGCACTGGACTACGTGACTAGTATCAGGTATCTGATAAATAGTACTAGTAGTAATTGGTAGTAACTGGGTCATAGGTAATAATCAGAAGATCTAGTTGGCAATTTGCTACCAAGAAATTAGTAATCTATATTGAGTCTACAAAAAAGAAAGCCAAAGAATAAGAATTTGGTAATTCTCATTCACCAGTGGTTAGGAATAGAATGCTCTAATTCCAGAAACTCATTACCCATTCTTTTTTAAAAATATTTTTTTATTTTTAAATTACCGTTGATATACAATATCATATTAGTTTCAGGTGTACAACACAGCGATTAGACATTTACATAACTTATGAAGTGATCACCCAGATAAATCCAGTACCCATCTGACATCATACATAGTTATTACAATACTACTGACTCTATTATCCTTGCTATACCCTACATCCCCATAACTATGTCGTAACTACCAACTTGTAGCCCTTAACCCCATCCCCCTTCACCTATCCTCCCAAGCCCCCCGCAAACTTAGCAACCATCAAAATGGTCTCTGTATCTATGTTTGTTTCTGTTTTGTTTGTTCATTTATCCTGTTCTCCAGGTTCCACATATAAGTGAAATTATATGACATTTGATATTTTGCATTACCCATTCTTGAGTATAAGAGAAACATCCCTCCTAACTAAGGTGGGTCATTTTGGGGGCACTTTGTGACTATCTTTTCCCACTTTATTTTGATGCTGTTTTATTTAGTGATCTTGAATTTATTCCCTTCGTCAGTTTTGCCTTGTAGAAAGAGATGCCCTGGGTGGTAATGGGCTTGAGTTCTCAAGCTAAGGACCTCTACCACAAATTTCTACCTGTAAAATTCTTGAACTTTCACATGAACTCATTGTATCTAGATACAAACCAGATGAGATCAAGCGAACAATGATTTTTATCAATATGATATAAGGAAAAGGGAAATCAGAAAGTTCAATTGGTTTGCCAAAGTTCAGTCATTTGGTGTGTGCCAGAACTGAGACTCAAAAGCAAGTTGGCCAATTCTTCCTATGATACCAGCAGCACCCATGGAGAGTTAGTAACACAAAGATCAGGAGGTGAGAGAACAAGCTCTATAGACAAATTGTGAATATTTCTCCCTGACGCTTCTCTCAACCTACACACCTCCTAGTTCTGCTACCTCTCTCTCCTTGTGGCTTTTGTGACTTTGGTTTCCATTCAGGAGCCCATTGGGTAACTCATATTTCTCTCTCACACTCTGGAGGCACTGGGGATGAGGGAGAGAGAAACCGTGGCATTTCCAGAGACAAGCTGAACAAGAGAGATTCCTTCACATACATAGCCTATGAAAAGAAGTGACAGTTAGAGTTGAATGCTAGAGTGGCCTGAGGAGACAGATATTTTGAATTCTAAATGTACCATGTCCTTCTTGATTTTTAGATGATTGGACAAATTGCTGCATCTGTCTGCCTCAATATTGTTGCTTGTGATTCTAGAATGAGAATGCAAAAGTGACTTAGTAAAAGAAATAGTAGGTAAGGATACTGATCTAACAAGTAAATGTGTCATAATGAATTAGATTTATCAAATCATTTTGAGATTTAATAAATCCTTTCATAGACTTGGCACATTTGATCAACCAGGTGTAGTAATAACATTTTTTTTTTTTTTTTTTGCCTTCTTTGTTGGGTTGTTAATAGCTTGTTAATCCTATTTGCGCGAAAGTCCAAACGTTGCTTGGTTCCTCCAGGCGGCGAGCTTAGTAAAAGAAATAGTAGGTAAGGATACTGATCTAACAAGTAAATGTGTCATAATGAATTAGATTTATCAAATCATTTTGAGATTTAATAAATCCTTTCATAGACTTGGCACATTTGATCAACCAGGTGTAGTAATAACATTTTTTTTTTTTTTTTTTGCCTTCTTTGTTGGGTTGTTAATAGCTTGTTAATCCTATTTCTTTAAGAGAGAGACATGCATGTGACTCTTCTTAGGGCATAGCTTTCTACTCCAATTTTAATATTCCATACTTACATGTTCTAAAAAGTGAAATCTTTAAAGAAATTTCTATGTGAGAATTGTGAACAAATTCAATCATACTTAAGACCATACCTAGTGATCAAAACAATTCAATAAAATATTTTAAAAGAATTTAACATTAACTCTTATATTTTTGTATATGAGGTAGACTGGAGGTTTGAGAATTCGATTTATTAAAATTCACTACAGAGTCTGCAGTGCAGAGATAAAAACCCCAGGAAAGCGAATCCCACCCAGGAACAAGTTAATTATTTTTTCTTGCTTTAAACTGCCAGTTATCAGGTTCCAAATTTACTTAACAGCTTAAGGAAGAGCATATCAGTTTATACTTATGTATCTTCAGATGCAAAGGTTTGTCACCTAGTTTCGGCTCAAACTGATTCTTTTGAGCTTATTCATTTTTCTTCGCAGAGGCACAACCGTGTGAAATGCCAAAACTCTCATTACATTTGTTCGTGAAGTGCCACGTGCCTCTGGAGCTGCCTAGGTTCTGTGATTATGTACTTTATGTTCTGCCAATTTTGATTCATTTTTATTCCTTATGAAATCTCTGTACCAGAAGATTTGGGAGTAAAAAGATTTGCAACAATAACTCTCTACTGCACACGAACCTGCTGCTTCCTATTGTTTTTATCTTTGTTGACACAAGGAAGAAAAAGTTCTGAAACTGTATGTTTTAAAGCCCTCAAAGAATTTCCTTCTATGTCAGGGCTAAAATTCAAAAACCTCAAACTAAAAATTAAAACTTTAAAATACCTCTGATTAGTGTTTGTCATTTAAATTTAGCTGCAGTACATGGACAGGTTTTTAATTAGAAAAGTGTGAAAACAAATAGATTCTTAAGCAAATTTCTTATTTGGGAATATTCTTGTGACTCTGAGACTGAAAATTTGCAAGAACGTGCCTTCATTCTGTAAAACTTTTTCTAATAGAAAAACAACTGTGGAGCAATAGATTTGTATTTGTTTCCATAATGGGTGGGTGTTTTTAATATCACAGGGTAGATGTCCCACTTGCTGGTTGGAAAGTAGATTCTTGTTATGAATCTGTTTCCTGAGACCCATTTGATTCTGTTAAAGTTTCACGTTAGGTAAATATTTCTTAAATCCCCCTTTTCTCCAAGTTTGCTCAGCAGCAGACAAGCAAATATATCATTATAGTCTCAAAATTTTAGAGAGGTTGGTGAAACATATTCAGGAACCATTTACTTTTTGAACGTGATTTATTTAGATGTTTTAAATTGAGTAGGGGATACTTCATTAGTATGATTCAATAAAGAGAAAATCTAGGAAATATGGTTCATATTCTCTTGGATAAAACCTCAAACTCTTGGAAATGTCAAGAGAAGTTACTAATACTCTGTTTTTCAATTCTAATAAATTTTCTTTCTTGGGTTGGTCACACTTGGGAGCAGTCAACTGAATTCGACAGAACTGAATTGGAAGCATTACAGTAAGTATAGCAGAGGACACAAAAATTAAGGAAGACAATGTACTGTATGCTTCCTGAGCATGCCTCACAAGACACTGATGTAAGAATTCAAGAGCCCTTACATTTATTGTAATTGTGTTTTTTCTCTTCCCTACTAGACTGTAAGATTCTGGAATACAAGGGCAGAATTTTGCATATCTCTGTTACCAACAGGTAGTACAGTGCCAGGAGCATAGTAGACACTTGAGAGTGTTTATAGAGGAAATAATGAATTTTATTTGTAATAGGAATAGAACAGATATCTAATGTTAATATATTTCTGTGTTGTTTTTTCTATTAGCCCTATCTATTAACCCTATAAGTGCCTGCCAGATTAAAGTAATAATAAAGAAAAAGGCTTCCAGGCTGGATTTTCACTAAGGCCAAGATCTACTTTGTTTACCAAGGATTACATCTAAAAGTGATTATTAATACGTCTCTTTTACTCTGATTTCATGACTAGGAATATCACCCTAATTAGCCCAGAGCCATCTTATGTGGGAAGGAGACTAGAGAAAAACTAAGGCAAGATGAATATAATGAGAAAATACAGGTAATATGCAGTTTTGGACAAAGTAAAACAGTATCCTTTCAAGCAATGCCATTTTTCTGGAAAAGAATTTTCCAAATTCCTTTTACTCCCATTTAACATATCCAGGGTTTAAATTGGCTTTGGAGTCAGAAGAAAGATTTGGCAGAAAGTAAAAAGAACCTCAGGTTTTCCCATGGCCTTGAGATTATAGCACAATTAGAAAAGGCACAAGGAAGAGAGAGCTAATCAGTTGTATGTCCAAGTTTTCATTTCTATGGTTTTAGTTCACTAAAAGTTGAGAGGTAAGATTTCCTGGTAGGTGGTGAGTGGGGAGAGGCTCTTGTCTGTGCTCTTAGTTTTGAACTCTGGAAAGAGATACTTTCTTTCGTCTCCCTTAAACAATCTGGAGGGTGGCAATATCAACTTGAAGGCTTAGTAAGCAATTAAAGGCATGAGTCATTTTAGTTTTTCCAAGCTGCTCAGAGGCATCATGGGACATGAATGCTGACATGAGCTGTAGAGGGCCAGCTATCAGGTCCTTTGAGGCAACAGAATCTGAAGGTAAATGACCAGGCCTGGGCATTAGTAAAGGAAGTGTGTAGACTCAATAGTCTTCAAGCAGTAGAGTTGAAGGGACACAATCAGTCAGACAGCTCTACTCAGCTCTGACCAAGCCAGGGGTTACATGTTCTATCAGTCATGCATTCTATCAGCCATGAATGAGCACAAGGAACAAGCAGCTGAAGGACACACATGACCCCCTGAGACTACATGACTAAACCTGACGACCAATAGATGAGCACTTCTGAAAAATATCTAGTCATATGTGGATAAAAATGTTACTTTTTGTATGCAAATCTAAATTATAATTAAATTCTGAAAACCCAATTATGAGGAACTGTGGGCAGAATGGTCTTGTTTCAACTTGTCAATGATCAGGCAGTACAAGTACAGGACGAGGTCACTCTTAATAGCCATTTGGAGCAGTGCACTTGCAATCCTTTAACGAAAAATGTTACTGATAGGAGAGCCTCACCCTGCTTAAACCTTCTGAGATTTATGATTGCAGGTCACAGTATAAACAGACTTGAAGACATTTATTTTGAGGGTCAGGATAGGGAAGTAATGACTGCTTTTAATTCCCTCTAGAATATCTACAACAATAATGACTTTTAATCAATAACCTAGGTTCCTAGTTGGAAATGCTCATTCTATTGTTTTCTAAATCTGTTTATATTATGTTATATTGTTTATTGTTTATCTAGTTATAGTGTTTCCTATATGCGATCTGACTTAAGTACAGTAGAAATAACCATTTATTGTATATGAAGTTGAATTTACACACATAATCTTTTTAAATTCTCACAATTATTCTGAGGCTAGAAATCGTTATCCCATACATGAAGGAAGCTGACTCTCCAAGAAGACATGTAAAATACCAAATATTACAACTAATAAAATGAAAGGGCCTGTATTTATTGGGTGAGTGCTTATCACGGGTTGGGTCAAGAACTTTTCATAAATGATTTGAAGTAATCATTAAGACAACCCTATCAAGTGGATATTTGTATGTGTTTTATTGATGAGAAAGATTAAGTAATTTGCTCAAGATCACACATCAGGATTACAACTCAGGTCTGATCTTACTTAAATGCTGCTGTTCTTTCACTCTGACTTTTTCCTCATATTTGTGTCAGTTTGAAGATCAGTTTAACCACTATAAAATTTATAATATACTGCAGAGCCTCCTGTATTATTTGTAACCTCATATATTATTTGAAGGATGGAAAAGCAAATCAAAACATAACAGATTGAAATATAGTCTAAACTTTTGAGTTCTTATTGTTTTTTGTTTAATTTTCCAATCTCACAGGGATTAAATGAGATAATATATTAAAAGTGCGAAACATAGGCCTGCTACATAGTAGACTCAAATTATTTTATTTGTTTATTCTCCTTTAAGTTTCGCATATGTGTGTATATATACATACACATATATATATACACACACATATATGTATATATATATACATATTTACATGTAAATATGTATAACACACATATACATATATACATATGTCTTCCTTTTATATAAACATATAATTTTGTTGATACTATAAAACTGCAAAGGCAGAAAATAAAACATTTGAGTAAATTTGTTAATTTTTTAATAGATACAAAATAACTTAAAAAGAAATTCTTACAAAGAATACTTAATCGAATAGTTAAATGAGAAGCATTATAATTTAATCTAGACTAAAAATCTAAAATTAATATTATTAAAATTATAAAACTTTATTTTTGCTAGTTGACAATATACTATTATTATTGGTGACATTCAAAGTATTGATATAGGATAGAGTCAGGAAAAAAACTTAACTGTATTTTAAAAATTAAAATGTTTAAAAATAATATATCAAATTTTAGGTTTAAAAAAACTATAATTAGAGAAAATATACCTTGGTAAATACATGAAGCAAAGACACTTTGCAACGTTGGGCAATGGGATGTCTGCATAGCCCTCTTGCTCCCTAGGATTTCAGTCAGTCCATCTGGTCATCTAACAGGGGGCCTGAAGACTGTGGGTGATCTCGCAGACCATATGTGCTACGATACCTAGGAACAACTGGAGCTTGGCTAATGACGTGGCAAGAACCTAAATTTGGATTTAACTCATTTTTATTGAGCAGAACCCAAACTTCACTGTTATTTTTACACATTTTTTTTTGCTTTGTATATCATTAACTTTGAAATGGGGCTGCAAAAATATACCCCTTTTCACTAGAGACACGTTCCAAGTGACCTGTTTAACCAATATCATGCATTTTGTTCTATGGAAAATTTAAAAAAGTCAAGAAAAATAATGTTGTAATCTTGCTTATGCTGAGAGATGTTAAAAAGTAGAGATCACCAGTGGGTTGGCATTGATATTGCAACTGTGACTGAATGACCTCGGTTACTTCTCTGAGCAAGAGTCTTTTAATCTCAGAGCCGAGGTAAGAAAACATAAATATGCAACTGCTGAGACAGGTACAAACCTGCAGGGAGTGATTAAACCCAGGAATGGGCGAGAAGAGAGTCAAAATAGATGAAAAATAAAGGGTTGATAAGATAATCATCAAAATCCTGGGAATTATCCTGTTGTCTGTTTCTAGGTGAGCATTCTCTTCCGTAAGAGGTCATCTAATTAAAAAAGTTCACCTTCTTTGTGTCACTTGAGCACCATTTAAAAATACAGCGAAATTTATCACCGGGCAATAGGGCATGGGAGATTGAACAAAGTATGGAGCATTCAGAGGGAATGATATCATTCAGAGCCAGGTTCCCTGTTTAATATCATCAATTATTTGCTTCATCTCCAATTTCACATTGATCATTAGATCTGATCAAAGAAATGTCAATGATATTGAGAAACTTATTTTCAATTCAAGATTAGTGCAAAATACATTATAAGATCAAGGAAAATTTTTTCACAGAAACTGTAACAGGAAGATGTCTTTCAGATGACTGATACGTTTATCTTGAAGAAATTCTACACCTCTAAAGAAAGAGATGGGGTGATTTAATCTGCAGACTACTTCACAACCTCAGTATCCTTGTGAACAATTTTTACTGGATTAGAAAGCATTAACTCTGATCCTTATCCTTAGGTGTTACATATCAAAGACTACATTTGACATTTAGAAGCAAATTAAATGTCCAAATAAGCTTTACATAAATGCCATATCTATTTAATTTCTTTTTACAGGTTAGAAATTAGAAGGGTGTGGGCTCTCTCTTAATTTGTATTGTGTTGCTTTAAA
Organism: Pteropus alecto; assembly: GCF_000325575.1. Taxonomy (NCBI): domain Eukaryota; kingdom Metazoa; phylum Chordata; class Mammalia; order Chiroptera; family Pteropodidae; genus Pteropus; species Pteropus alecto. Next base: position 21,974,298 of record NW_006494614.1, on the reverse strand, counting down.
TTCCAGTTTGTTCTGGTTTGTGATTTAATAACTGGTAAATAATGCCAGGGAGATGCCACATTTAGTTCAGCAATGTGTTGTCATTTCGTTAGGAAGCTTTTTTTTTTTTTCCCCTTGAACACAAGTGAAATCACTTGAATAATATTAACTTTTATGTTCAAAATTGGTCTTGGGTTACTTTCAATATAACACATAATGGAGGATTACAAAAAAGGAGAACTAATGTTTAGGTGTGTAGAGGGTTCTTAGCATCTTAAACACGAAATTCTCAGTTTATTTATCAGCAGGCTATTTGATTACCACTAAGTAACAAAATCTATTTTTTACGTGCAGACACCATTACAGAGGATGTTATTGAGACTATAAGTGGCTTATCTGTGTAGCAATGGCATCATCAAGATGAGAGATATATTTCTGTTACTGGTTCTAGACTCTGAATGTTGACTTTCTATGGAACAGAACACCCCGTTTAGTTGAGGTAAGCAACCAGAGTCAAGAGGACAACATAATACTTTTATTCAAGATCTAGGCAATTAAAAACAAACTAACAAACAAACAATGAGCAAGTGGAACTATGGAATTATGGTCAAAGCTAGAGCAAAAAATGAATTGAAGACTCTGGATGATGAGAGTTTTCAAAAAAGAGTTCTATGGGTAGTTTCCCTGAAAAGTCTGTGGCAGAGTACCAGTAGGAATAAATTTATGAATCATTCAACAAATATTTACTGTGTGGATCAACTAGAGCTCAGTCAGGGACAGAAGTCACCTCAGTTATGTGACCAGAGAGAATTTAATATAAAGAATCATTAACCAGATATCTAGTCATTAACTAAGTGCCTCAAAGGGTAAAAGCAGAATTTTAAGTACCCTGGTAGTAGCAACTGCAGGAAGCAGCTACCACTCCCATGATTGAAGGAAAACGGGGAAAGATTAGAATAACTAAAACTTAGAAACATAGAAAAATCCCACAAAGCTGAAACTTGTACCTCTGAGGAGGAGTTACTTGCCTAGTGCTGGATTCTGAGCTTAGGGAGTGATCCTGTGAGGCTGAAACCCAGACCTTTCCTGAAGGACCACCAGGCAGCAGGGATGGTATTTTGCTCAGAAGCAGTGTTATATGGAGTGCCACAATAATAAATGAGGCATTATGTAAACCTAAGATGCCATGCTGGCATTTGCATATGGATAAGGAAGGCAGAACTGTATCCAGAATAGATAACTATTTCAGTGAGGACTATGTCCCCTTTCATGATGAAAGAGATCCATTGTAACCAAGTGGCTGTCTGGTACCCTGGGACATGGTACCATATTAAGGTCTCAGTATTCATTTCTACTGTTGGTGAATAGAGCACTTCGCAGCTATGGTAGCCAGGTCATGGGCCCATCGGACAATTCATGCATGCTTGGGGAAAGAGGCTGACTGACACAAAACATGTTATTTGTCAATCTTATTGTTAAATGCTTTCTCTGTTGTAGATGCCCTGTCGTGAATATCCATATGAGACATAAAATCCTCATATTCTGTGCCTATTATGAAATACCCATCTATATACCACTTTCCAGGATTACCTCATCATCATGCTTTTGATGCTATTTGTTCGAAATCCCTAACCATCCAGCCAAATCATTGGTTACCACCTACAAATCAATGAAGATATTAACTCTGACCATTTATTTACAGACAAAGTGGAAAACCAAACATATTACTCAAAGATCTTCCCACTGAAAAATTTTCCTTCACTATTCTCCCTCAGACTATCTGAGGGAGTTTTAATAATACAGACATCCATTCTTATATGGTGCCAGCATTTTAAGCAGAACCATCTGGAAAATGGGCCCATTATTTTTCTTCTCCATTAAATAGTCATCAGAAACTCCCCCAAATGGACATAAATGTGAATTGAAGGAGGGGACTCAATGTAGCAGGAGTCAGTGCCAAAGACCCTGAGACTCATGATTATGCAATGTACTGTGTCTTCTGGACCTGCTCAAGCTTGCTCTCTTATATATCATTTCCATTTGTTAATATATTGCAGCTGTATATGGCCAACATTAAGCTTGATGGATCAGATAGTATTCAGTGTATGGTGATCAATCGATGACACATGATAAGGTAGTCAATCTCTACTAGAACCAAATAGAAAGGTAGGAGCTCTTTCTCAAAGAAACGGTTATATGAAAAAGAGGGCAATAATTTAGCCAAAACTCTAGAGGTCTGATTCTTTTCTGGCTGCTTGCCAGAAGATTCACAGAGCACCCCTATTTGCCATAGACATTTTGAATATCACTGGATCTGCTGGATGCTTAGGCCTGGGTACAATGCTTACACTACGCTTTAGACTTTTCATAAAGTTTTTCTTGCTCTGCTTTTCAATTCAAACTGGAATACTTATGGGTTACTTGATAGCTGTGTCAAGTTGACACTCGAACATGGAATACATTATCTTTCAAATTCCAAAAAGCACATTAAACATTGTTTCCCTTTTGCAATAGGTAGTACATAAGATACTGTAACTTGTCTCTTACATTAGAAAGGACGTCTCCATATGCTCTAGACCACTTCAGTGAGGTGGTTCACGCCTAAATTTTTTTGTAGTTTATCTCCAACACTCTAGTTCAGCTATGACATAACTATGGCATTTAAAATACATGGTACATCATCTATTAGACTCTAATTGGCATATTTTTATTATGGAGGAGCTAATGAAATGTCAAGATGGTCAAGATCTCTGGACTGTATTATGTCACAGCATATGAACACCTCTGTCCTAATGTAAGACTGTAAGGGCTTACTTCAGTCCTTGTCAAGTAAAAGCAAACTGCTTCTGGTTTTCCTTGAAAATTTGTATGGAGGAAAAAGCCTTTTCTAGGTCATATCTGCATAATAGATGCCAGAGTCCATTTTGATTTGCTCTGAGAAAGATATTACATCTGGAACACAAGCTGCAATTGAAGTCACCAATTGATTAATTTTATGATAATCCACAGTCACTCTCTAAAATCCGTCCACCTTCTGCATGGGCAAAACAGGGAAGTTAAAATGAAAATGCGATGGGCATCACTACTCATGCATTTCTCATCTTTGATGGTGGCACTAACCTGCAGTTCTCCTAGGGTCAGGAAAACTTTTGGCTTAGTACCCTGGTGGAGAGGGGCATTTCTAGGGACTTCCACTTGGAACTTTCTATTATCATGGCCTTTATTCTTGTTAGAGATATAATAGTGAATATGAGAAATTTGCTACTATGAATACTGTGTTGACTGGATATTTTTCAGGACTGAGGGACTCATTTCTCTAGACGCTGAGATTGCGAGCTACAGGCAGCTCACAGCTGTGTCTTTCCTCAGACATTTCCCTTGGCTGAAGCAGCTTTACCTAAAGTTGCATCTACTCCCTGCAGGCATCCCACATCCAATGACTGGTAAATGTAGGAGTACAAAGGGGTGCAAAAGTTCGACTCCCTTGCCTTAATTTGGGATATCTTTGAATGATCATGCCATCTTAGAGCTTCATGTAAAATCAACTGTGACTGTGTTGTAACTGCATCACAGCCCAAATAATTTCTTGCTCAATTCTACTTCCCTTGCTCCCTCTAATAGTGCTCCACAGAGCACTTGCAATAAGCTCTTCCTAAATAAATATATCTCAGTCTCAGAGTCAGTTTCCTTGGAACTTGAAAAATGTCAGTTGCTGTCAGGAGTTATGCTAGGAGCAGATTTCAGAGTTGATAACCAACAGTCTGACTGGCAATGAAGATCTCATCACTTGTGATGACATATGCCTAGCCCCTCACATGCAGTTAAAAAATTTCTCCAGTGTCAAGATGGGACAAGATATCATGGAAAGAACAGGTGCAATCTCTCCAATGTTTGAGAGATAAAAGAAATGGAGCAATTATAAGGACTATGGAATTAAATATCTATTGCCAGTGGTCAATAAACATATCAAAGAAACACAGCAAAAGGGTAAGTATGATTAATCATCAATTTAATGAAAAGTGTGAAAGCCAAAGGGCCCCTTTGGCAGGCTATACAAAGATTTTCATTAATTACAGTCTGAAAGCAGAGAAAAGCTTAGACACATTAGGTCCAGAACTTAATTATAAGAATATTATAGATCAAAAAGATGTTGAATTGTCAACTTCAACAATTATATTACACTGGAGTCAAAACCCTGATTGGAGTGAGGTAGGAAACTGAGACATAGAAAGGGACATTTGGCTCAAAGCATATGAAAATATTAAATCCCTAAACTTTTTCTAAAATGTTTGAGAGTACCAAAGTGGTCCACTCCTTCCTATGAATGGGTAGCATCCCCCAATGCAAAGGTTTCTGCCTTGCAGGACATCATGCCCTCTCAAGATTTACCCCCACCTCCCTTACGAGCTCCAGAACAATAACTATTCACAGCATGTACTTAGCTGGTGAGTGCTGAGTCTGCTAATAGAGGAAAGGAATTATGTCCTGAAGCAACTGTGGGACTCAGACAACAGATATTGGAAGACTTTGGAGAGTGTATAGGTGGCTAGATTCTGAGTGGTCTAGATAAAAAGAGAATAGAAGGCTAGATAAGGAAGAGTTTGCTAATACGAAGACAATCTCCCATTATACAGGATTTAACACTCTATTGTGGACCTCAATATGCTAACATATTGCCAGGATAGAAATCTCAGAAGCTTGGAAAAAGCAAGGACTTATGCAAACTGAAGTAGAAATACCAGAATTGCCATGAAAGAAATGGGAATCAAAAGTATCATCAAACTGGTCCAGTTAGAGGAGAAATACCTGTATGGGCCGGAAACTTCATGTTGACTTGCAAGGCAGGAGGGCTCAGATGATTCTCTGTTCACTTAAGTAATAAGAAATGTATTGGTGAGGGAGCATAGGCATCAGTGAGAACTCAAGGATGGCTATTTCCTGTAGACCAAGTCTGACAGCAGGAAATGCTATAGAAGAACTGAGCTCTTGGATAGCAATGAGGAGAATAGAATCCTAAATGCTAGTAGTGTCCAGATAGTGGCTCTTATCCTTCAAGAGCAAAATTAGTGTAACTATTGTAAGAAACAGCAAGGACAGAGTAGCACCCAAGAAAGCCTGACTTACTGAAAGCTATGAGTGTGTTTAATAAAAATACAATAATCCCAGAAGCAAGATAGACATAAACCCCAAAAGGATATTTTTTTTTTCCCAAAAAAACTTGAAGCCAGTTCTCAGACTCACAAGCACAACTGAAGGAAAGAATAGGTTTCTAGAAAGAAGGGCCCTGAAATATCATGGCAATTGTGTACAGTAATTATTTTTTCTTTCTTTCTCTCCCTCAAACCTATAATCATTTACTCGTTACCACACACTGACTAAAAGATACTGTTAGATATGAGGATTATGGAATACTGGATTTGAGCTGACACTTATTCTCAGAGACTAACCTAAAATTTGTCACCCTTGTTGTCCTGTTACAGTAGGAGGTGCACAGGTAACATGTAATGAATAGAATCTTAGCTTAAGTCCAAGTCGCAGTGGGCTGTGACTTGTACTCACCCAGTCAGTGATCATTTCTTTGGTTTCCGCAATGATAATTGGAATGGCCATATTTCGTAGTTGCTAGAAAGCTGCATATTTTCCTCTATCTGTGGAGTGAGAGTTATCCTAGGAGCCAAGTAGAAACTCCTAACCACTGCCACCACCCTACCCCACCCCCAAGTCAAGACAGCAAATCAAAAACAATATTGCATACTGAGAAAATGCCAGAGATTTGTGCCGCCCTTAAGAACATTTAAATGTAGTGGGGAGGGAGTTGCCATATCTTCATTTAACTCATCATTTGGCCCATATATAAACCACGCACATCATACAGGGCAACAGTGGATGATCACAAACTTAACCAAGTGAATGGTAGCCCCATTTATGACTGCTATGCCAGTTATGATATTTTCATTAGAATAGACGAATACAGCTTCGGGTTTAAATATGGCTATTGAGCTAGTGCAATGGTTCTTAATTGGGAGTGACATTTTTTATTGTCATGACTAGGGTGGAGCTATGGCCATTCAGTATGTAGAAGTCAGAGATGCTGCTAAACATCATACAATGCACAGGACAGACACTCACAACAAAGAATGTCTGGTCCAAAATGTCAGTAGTGCAAATATTGAGAATCTCTGGTCTAGTGAATATATTTTTTTCCCATCTCTATCAAGAAGGAAGACGAAGCAGTTCATATTCAATGGTATGGGAGAGAATATACACCTACAGTCTTGCCCTAGGGCTGTGTTACTTTTCCCTTCCACTGTCATAATATAATTCAAAAGCACTTGGATCATCTATACATTCTGTTGAACGTGACACCATTCCACCATATTGACAATTTTATGTCAATCAGAACACACAAACTGGAACTGGTAGTATGTCAAAGGCCTTGGTAAGACTATGTGTTCCGGAGGTTTGGATATAAAGTCTTCAAAGTGTCAGGAATCGACACGATATAAGAGAAATAGCTGGTCTCCACTGGTCTAGGTCAGATATCCCTCTACAAATTAAGGAACATATTACTGCATCTCTCAACTCTCATAGTTAAGATGGTAATATAATGCCCAATAGACTTCTTAAGTTCTCAAATTCTGGAGAGCATATTTCTCACTTAGGAATAGCACTTGGACCCATTGACTGAATGATGTGGAAAGCTGACAGCTTTGAGTGGGCTTAGAAGAGGAAAGGGCTTTAGGAGTTACTGGCTGTAGTCTTAAGTATCCTTGTCACTTGAGCCATGACCCAGCAGTCCCTGTGCTATTAGTAGTAACTGCACCTTCCAACTATACAAATCTGAAGAGTTAAAAAATTGCAATCCTCTCTTTTCCATTTGTATTTCCTTGTTTATTAGTGGGGTGAATGCCTGTGCAGATGTTTATTTAAAGATTAAAAGTTTTCCGGGCTGTTGCTTGTGGATATTGATAATTCAAATAAGGGATTAAGGGAAGAAGCTCTAGAACATATAGGAGAGGGAAGGTAGTGTTCTGAAGGAGACAGTCATTCGGAAGCAGAGTTGTGGATTTTTCAATGATATCATGATGGCACCATGTTTCCCCATGAAAATTTGGAAAGGTGATGACGATAGGCTTGTTATCATATTTATCTATGTAGCCTGAAAACTGAGCACCGTGTATGTCAGAACCTCTGAAAACATTTGCTGAATGAAAGGTTAAGATGTTTGAGCAGGGCTGGTTTCTTCTAAGGACTTTCTCCTTGGCTTACAGATGGCAGTCTTTTCCCTGTGTCTTTACACTGTGCATATGTGTATCTTAATCTATTTTTGTAAGAACACCATATTTCCAAATACAGTCACATTCTGAGGACCTGGGGGTTAGGACTGCAACATATGAATTGGGGAGACACAATTCAGCCTATAATAGACACTTTGTAGGCAATTATATTTCTTAGTAGTCTAAAGAGGTGGCTTTGGGACTGTTTACAAATTACCTTGAGTCCTGCATTCTTTCTCTAGCCTTAACTTTATGGATTTAGCAAACTTTATTTCTTCCTCAATGCTAATCTTTTTTGGGGGGTGTTAATGTGTCCCAAAGAGAGAGAAACTGTAAGAGGGTTCTAGATAAATCAGGTTATTCGTAATATTTAACAAGGGCTTGGTCTACACAGGAGTTAAGGAGGATAAGAAACATCATAATTTTCCTCTTCTGTTTAGTTCTCTTGGGGATCTACACTTTTGCCTGAAAGTTTAGAAACTTTCAAAGGGTTTTGAGAGATGCTTGGCAAGTGTAGGATTGATAATTTTCTAGTCCTAAAACTGACAATAGAGCAATTTCTCTCTTAATATTGCTTATTTTATACTATTAGAAAGCGATAAAATCATATTAGATAAGCAAGAAGAACTTTAAAACACTGTGACAAATTCCTAACAAAGTAGGAATATTTTTAATACTTCAATTTATCTAGAGCTATTTTTTGCTTATTGAAAAGTTCTGGTAATATTTTCTTTCATATTAAAGTTTCTAATCATTTATATTTCCTTGTATTACTGGCTTGTTTTTACCATTGTTTCTATATTAAATGATATAATGAAAGTTATAAGGGAAATCTGGTAGAATAATACTTGGAATCATTATTTCCTTACTAAGTTTTCTGCCCATTGGGAAGACATATTGAATTGTAAATGTTTTTTCTTATTTAGATTAAGAGATTTAAGGCCTATTAATATTTGCAAGTATTTTATGTTTTATTTTGTAATTTTCAGTCACTTGAAAAAAACCTGTATCTTTATTTTCATTAATCAACCCACCTTCTCATCCTCAACATATCAGACTAAATTTCATGCTACCTTAAAGAGATGACAATTACAATTTTTAATTAAATTTGATATAGAATAATTACTAATTTTATTTACTAGGATTTTAAACCTGTCATATTTATGAAAATTCAGTTGATTACCTCTAACGTTTCATGAATGCTTATGTGACAAAAGAAATAACAAAAATATCTATAAGCTAAAGATTGCATAAAACAACATCATAATTAGGAAACTTGGAGAAAAAAATCTAATCCATGTGTGATACTGTTTTTCCCTATAAATCTAATCTACATAATATAAATATAACAATAAGTACAATTTACCTATCTGTATAACAACTATGATTTCACTCTCTCTGTAATGTATATTTTTCTAGCAAAAAATATAGATGCAGTGAAGGCAGACAATACACCTGGTGTATGTACCATTTATTTATTTATTTACAAAATTTAGTCAGTAGTTTAGCAGTTTTGTATCAGCTTTTTAAATGTGTGATTAGACGTTACAGTGCATCTTTCTGGGGCTCTTTAGAATGGTTTCAATTCTGGCTCAACTTCTCAAGAGAATGATGTTTGGTAAAATGACTTGGGCTGTAAAATGGGTGTAGTAATTGAAGCTAAATTGTTGTGACGATTAAGTGAAATAAGGCGTGGATTAATAAAATATATACAACACAATAAATGCTGGGTAATTGATATAATTATTAGGCTGTAGAAAAGACCATTTCAAGAAATCCTAAATGACAGCTGGAATAAGGAAATAGAATGTAACTAATATAATGAGGAGCCTTGACTTATTGCGGTATTATAAACAAACAAACAAACAAACTAACAAACAAACACAGTTTTATCACTCCAATACCATCTGTGTGCTGCAAAATTCCACTTTCTCTGCAGAGTGGCTCTCTTAACAACAGCCCCACACAATTCTATGATTTTTAGTCACTTTCAATTTTGTTCTCTAAGACTTAAGACTCAGTTGTGTTTATTTAGAGAAGTGATTGTTGTCAAAATCTGTGCTGGTTCGTTGTTGATAGCCCCAAGTCGTTTGACATCCAGAGAAGGTATATATATTTTAACCATCTCTCTTCTCTATAACTTTTCAGTAAATCATAAAATGAAACAAATAATATTAATAAGCAGAAAAGAAATGCAGATGACATTTTTCTTTTATTTAACTTTATGTATATAATCATGCCAGTAAAATTTTTTAATTAAGAACAAAATAATATAAAAATATAAAAGGGAAAAACTAATAATTTAATATTGTTTAATTATAATTAAAGTTAATTATAATTATAAATAATTAAAACAAAAATGAATCTTTTTAAAAAGTGGGAGAAACTTATACCTATATAATAGCCTATCACAGTAATGAATAATAAAGTGTGTTTCTAGTCTTATCTTTTACAAAGTTGTCAATGATTTTGTGACAATTGACTTTTCTGCATATTCATTTTTAACAGATGGCATAGGTAGATTTGTCAATCTTTACTTATCAAAAAATACTTTTTATTAATTTTAATTTCAAAAAATTTATTTCTCAAAGCATCAGATACTCAAATTCCTAGGAAAAGTCTTACACATAAGGATACATTGATAGCAATTTATAAAATCTCACTTCACGATAAATTCTAAAATTTCAAATTCCCCCTGCTTGGATTAATTCCAGCAGTTTTTATATGTTTCTACAGTGGAAAAAATTTTAACACAATTAAAAACTCTAAGTATTTACATAGAATGACAGAATTGAAGTCAAATTCTACTTCTTTATCCATAACCACCATTGCGCTATTAACTATTTAAACACAGAAATGCATAGTCCTTCACTGGTTGAAAATACAAACAATATCTAAAATGATCTTGAATTATTCTGAACTGTTGCAAATTATTCTTTGAATGAATACCTGTGACTGAGTCCCTGTGTGTTGAGAGATTGATTATACAATGAGAGTTCCCTAAATTAACTTTGATGTATATACAATTTTTATATGGATAAATAATGTGTGCTAATTTGACTATTATACATATATTATTAAAATTCAACACTCAACTGCCATTGCAGCAAGAGTAAAATTAGAGCAATGAAAGGTTTGTTTCAGGAAGGACCATTTTATCATTGACATTATTTAGAATTTCTGGTTACTCTTCTTGAATGATCCCAAGGCAAAACTCTCCCATCTGTCTTGCTCTTGGCACCCCTCCGTTAAGAGACATTTTTTTTTTATGGATGTATTATATTTCAGATTGTTTTGTAAGCTGAGGCACTACTGCTTTTATTCTAGATTACCTTTCCAAGAATGTTTATATTGAGAACAGTCCTGGAAGACAGAGGTAGTATCTTCCTCCAGCTCAAAGGGCAGATTTGTTTACTGCATACTATAATAAAAACAGTTTCTTCCCTCAGGGAAATGGCCTACATGTTCTTTCTTGATTATAAAAGTTTAAAGTTCCCTAATCTTGGTGTTCTCTTCCTGGGCAAGCATGACCTAATCTTCGCATCACACTGTGAGAATTGGGGATCAGGAAACTGGCATAAATGCTGATATTCTGGCTACTACTTTTTCTGTGAGTAATAAAGTCCTTTGTCTCTGACCTGGGAGTCTCATGTCTTCTGCCAACATCCGTCAAATCTTGGTAGGCTAACTTGTTACTCTTATCTTGCAAGTAGGGTAAAAATCTCATCTGACCATATAACACAATTCAGTTAAAAATATTTTGTAGATAAAGTAACCTGTTAAAATGCAAATGAAATTAGATGACATAAAAAAAGGAATAAAGAGGATTTCTTTATTTCTTTGATGGGCTTTACAAAATGCTTAAGTCTTTAAATGTTATCTTCATCCTGCTTGGGTCATATGTGTGTCACTCTTGTGACAAGGAGGCATGTCAGGACAAAACTAGAAACATTCAAGGGCCATGCAGAGAAACAAAGAGTAGGCAAGTGTTATACATTCCATAACAAAAGCAGTGGCTTGTTGAAAGGGGTGCAGTTAGGATCTAATATTTGTGGCTAAGAGGGAATGTCATATTGTGAGAGGCAGAGGACAGAAGTTAAAAATGAATGATGACAAATAAAGTTTAAGTAGCTGAAGGCTGGCTTAGCAGAGGCAGTGCCCCTGCAACCTGAGGAACTTTGTCTTATCCCCCATGCATTGAACCTGATTTGAGGATATATGTTCTATTCCACATCTTAAGACACTGCCTAAGATCTGGAATCTGGACATAGTATAAATATAATTTGCATTATACCTCATCCTTTTATAATTTTTTTTTTCACTTTGGATTACTTCAACTTTAAAGAGAAAAATCAATTAAATGTAGTTTATCATACTTTCCTACCTCTGGATATTATTATGAAAGATTCTTGTTTCTTTCTCCTAATTTTAATTTATTATTTGAGATCTTCATTACAACTCATTTAGAGACTCCTTTTCCCTGGTTACTAATCCCTTTAGAGCTGATGGCTGTATCACAAGTAGTGACATAATCATTTTTATGCACTGGCACATTCTTAGGAAAACGTCTATATCTTTTCCCTGGAGAAAGTTCTAAATGTACCTGACAGAGGCAAAGAGGCTATATTAATGTTATAGACTCTAGACTAGAGAATATATTATCTGCAGACTTTTTGCCATCATACAGATATTACTAGATTGATATTAAAGTTTCAAAAATGATAATTTAGACTAGAATTCTAGTATGACCACTAAAAGTATGTAAAGCATTTACATGAAACCAATTTAAAAAATGTTTCCTCATTTTCTGGGTGTTTAGAGTTAACTTTCAACTGTAAGGGAAAACTCTAGATTGGGAGATTGAGACAAGCTGGGCTTAATTAAATGCAATCTGTGTTTACTAAGCACCCCCTCAGTGGGTTCCAGATCCAGAGTCAGGGTGGGTATCAGAGATCAGTTAAGGCACAGGACCTGCCCTTTTGGAAATACAATGTTAATTTAAGAAATTAGACATCAATGTGAGTTTCTTGGGAAATTGTTCTAATATTTTAGGTAGAAAAAAACAATTGAAGAATAATTCTAAATAAAAGCTATGGACATTATTACATCTTTTTAAAAAGTGGAGATTCTTCTTCATTTTTGGCCACAGAGATGCTGGTTTTAATAATGCTGGTTTTATCCAGGCTACCTTCTGGATAAAATAATTAGCTCAAGTTTTCTGAGGCTGTAAGCAAAATTTTAGAGACAACTTATGTAAATAACCAACAGCTATCTATACCCGCACTGAAAAAAAGCTCATGATGAGTGAATTTCAAAAAGGAGTCAACTCAGTTACTTGAGACTCTACCTAATCACATCTTTCCAATGATGATTTCAAATGTGAAGCTTGAGCACTGCAAGTGGAAGAAGAAATAAAACCTTCCTCTCTGTGAGCGAGCAGGTGAGTAACAGTAAGTGCTTTCTCAGCAGGCTGGGGGTGAGGTGATGCAGCAAAAGGCTCTGAATTCTCCTGCTTTTTTTTTTTTTTTTAATTTATTTTATTCTTTTACAGCACCTCACACTATTCTCAGATATTGATTTATTTTATTCTTTTACAGCACCTCACACTATTCTCATTTTCTCTACCATGGTTTACAAGGGTTATCAAAAAAGGGAAAATCAGCACTTGCTTACAGAAAATAAGGAAATGATTAAGCTAAAGACTTAAAAAATTATTAACTTTGAAAAATCATCAGATCCAGAAAAATAACTGAAAAAAGTGTGGAGATGAAGAACAAAATAGGTTAAGTAGCATACGTGAAGAGTAATTCCCACCTTTAACTCCTCTGTTCATTGGAATTATTCCACACTTACCAATTGATATTTGTGGATAGATTTTTAATTATTAAATGTTGAGATATTTATATCATTTATGAAGGAGCTAACATTGCTGTGGATGTCTTGATCCTATCCAGTTGCCTGATACCCAAAGACAGAGGCCTTGCTCTACTTTAATTGACCATCAATGAGGGAATAGAACACTGAGTCTTCTGTAAACACTCAACAAGTGCTTGCTGAATGGACTAATTTGTATGTAAAGGCATGAGAAGAAAGGTTTATAAAGATACTCTGCCAGAACTTTTCTAAATGTATCTTCTTTATATGCTCTGACATTCGTTAACATAATAATACTATATTTATATTTTTGCCTCAACTACTGGACTTGTCAGTCTTTTCAGGACAAAGACTATATCTTTTCCAGTTTTTACAATCTAAATAACTATCACAGTGCCGGAAAAATCATAGGTATCCAATTACTGTTAATTGTTTTAATCTGGATATTGGCGCCTATTAACTCAGTGCAAGCAAGTGACCCTCCTCTCATACAAAGTTAAAGAAAAGCACTAAGTCTTTAACCAAGGGGTATTTAAAAAGAAAAAAAAAAGAAACTAAAAACTTGAATAAATGAAAGACACACTATGTTTCTAAGTTGGAAAGATTAAATATCTTAATTTCTCAGATTAATTTACATGTTCCATGCAATTTAATAAGAACCTCAATGAGAAAACATGATAGAGTTATCAATATGTTTTTGAAACTTAGAAGATGAATTTAAGTTTATTCTGACAAAAACAGCCAAGAAATTTTGGGAAAAAATTGTTTTGAGTGGGAAATGTCTTACCAGATATAAAAATAAAAAGCTGCATTAATTAGAAACATGTGGTTCTGAGAGAAGAGAACAGACTAGATTGTCCAGAAATAGACAAGGCATATATAGAAATTTAGTGTATGATAGAGCATCACAAATATTTGGAAGAAGGATTATTCAACAAACTATGCTGGGAAAATATAGTTATGATCCCACCTCATCAATACTTCTTCATCAAAAATAATTCCAGAGGTATTAAGTTAAATGGAAGAAATGAACTCAAAAAAGAAAGACATTTTGGAAGATTATTTTACTAATCTTGTGGCGGGAAATTAATTTCTACATATAAAAGCAATGCAAGAACACTCAAAGGAAATAATTTATATTTTTAAGACATATAAGTTTTGTTATTACAATTTGAAGGCAAAAATACAACAAATTGGAAAACAAGTTTGTAACACATGCAGCAAACTTTTTTTTATAGTTCGTATATGAAGGTTTAGTGGTTAAAATTCACCGAACTTCCCAATTAAAGAAGGCAAAGGACATCATGGCAGAGACTGCCAGCTATCTAACAATATTCATCCTCTCTTCAAAAATGACAGAATCGTAGTCTGGCACATGGCTAAACTTGTTCTCAGCCTCCCTCATGGCCACATATCTACATTCTTGCCAGTGGAATTGGAGCAGAAATGATGTGCCACTTCAAGGCCAAGGCTTTTCAGAGAGTGAGTATTCCTGCTCCCCACCCTCCTTTCCATTCTACCTGCTGAAGCCTGTATGGCCTGACCAGCCTCAACAATAAGACTTTAGTGGGTGGCAGAGCCAGGAGAAGAAAGG
>NW_006494614.1:21928508-21959503 GCF_000325575.1 Pteropus alecto | reverse complement strand
GACAAATAAGTCTCTATTTATTTCAGTCTTTAGCCCACCTTAATACACAATGCTTAAAAGAAGAAACACAAGTGGCTCATAGCCATATAAAATATATTTATTTTCATTAATAATCAAGAAAAATTTAAACAGTGAGCTACTATTTTCATCTATGAAATAATTATTTTGCAAATATCAAAAAAATGACAAAAACAAAAGTGCTCATTTTTTGGCAAGGGTTCTTATACACAGTTATGGAGAATGTGTACTGGTCCAAAGTCTTCAGAAATAATTTTACAATATATATTTATTGAAGAATGTTGGAAAAATCATATATTTTAACCTAATAATTTGTCTGTGATAAATTTATTCTAAGTAAACTGTACTAATAAAGACGTATGTGCAAAGATGTTCGCTGTAATGTTCTTTATAGTAACAAAACATTTGGAAGCAAATTTATGCTCCCAAATTATGGATAACTAAAATTTAGTGTATTCATAGATAGATAGATTATCATATATCCATTAAAAGTGTGTTTAGGAAAGTTTTCAGTTACATTTAAATGAACCATAATTATTAGCATGAAAAAGTAGCACAGAAAAGGAATATATATGCATCTAACATTTGGAGGGAAAAACAGAACTACATGTATTTAAAAACATATACAATTATATAGAGATATTTAAAAGGATATACAATATATGCTGAAATATTGTATTTAGTAAAAGTTATTTCTAGAACCTTCCCTTTACTTTTCTATACTCTTTGGAATTCTCTACAGTATTTTATCGGTTTATTAGAAAAGAAGCAATTTTAAAAAGAAAAAATAGGCTGTCAAAAAACTGAAGTAGGTTTGTGAAATTTATTTGTCAATGTATCAACCATCATGGCAAATAATTTAAAATATGTTATTTATGACTATGCTAGCTTTATTTATTTTTGTTCTCTGGTTATGAAACATTTTCTAATTTTAGAGTTTTAGAGAAACAGCATTTTCTACAGTGGCATGAAGCTGATACTTTGGATGCCAAGTGTTTTTAAAACTTTATATTAAAATATAACATACATACAGAAACGTACATATATTTAAAGTGTACAGCCGATGAAATCTTACAAACTGAAAGTACCATGTAACTTGCACTCAGATGAAGAAACAGAACATTATCAGCACTCAGAAGAATTATTTAATGTTCTCTTCTGGTCACTTACATCCAAGGTAACTGCACAGGTGAATTTTGTGTATACATATTTAAAGAAGTGAGATCATATACTATATTTTCTTTTATGTCGTACATCTATCTCTCAACCTTGTGTGCTTACAATTCATCCATATTTTTGCATGTAGTTTCAGATTATTCATTCTTGTCGTATGGCATTCTGTTGTGGAAGTATACTTCGAGTTATTTGCATGTTCTACTATTGATAGGTGTTTGTGTAGTTTTGAGTTTGGGGCTTTTATGAATAGTTACTGGGACATTTCGATACATACCTCTAAAAAAACATATGTATGCATTTTAGTTAAATAAAAGAGTGTAATTGCCGGATAATAGGCATCACATGGTCAACTTTAGTAGATATTGCCAAAAATTTTTTCAAAGTTGTTTAATAAGTTATATCCTACCATTGGCACATGAGCTCTACACTCCCACCAACACTTGAAAGTGTTAATTTTTCCTTTTTTCTTTCTTCACTCTGGTGATAATGGAGTGGTCTTGCCATCTTAACAATATCGAGTCTTCCAATTAACTAATTTGGTATATCCATTCATTTACTTGGGTATTTTTAAAATTTTCTCAGTAGTACATATTAGTTTAAAGTGAATAATTAAACATACATTATTCCTAGTTATTTGATGTTTTTGATTTCATTGTAAATAAAATAAGTTTTTTTTTTAACTGTGTTCTTTTTGTTTGCAGTATGCCTTTGTGCTCTATTCTGCAAGTTCTGGCCACTTTGGTCTCCCCAAACATTCATCTCCATCCCTCCATACCAGAAAGTCCTCTGGGATTATCCTGCCCTCAGTCCCTTTCGACATAATAAAATGGGACAAGTTTAAGGCCTACCTCATTTGTTGACCTTGTCTTTTAGGAATCACAGTCCTTCATTTTTTATTTTCCAGTTTCTTGTCCAGTTTTTAAAAATATTTTGTCCTATTTTGGTTGTTGCTTCAGGAAAGAGTACAATACTAGTTCCTTTCCTCCATCTTGGCCAAAAGCAGACAATATAAAGTCCATAGGTATTCATTTTGTTATTGTTCTTTTAAGATATACATCTAGATTTTCATACTCTTTTCTGCAGGTCATGTTTTACATACACACAATTTTAATGAATTTTTTTTAAAGCTATAGAGTCCTTATTTTAAAAAGTTATCACAGTTTAAAAACAGGTTAGCATATTCTATGGTCTCTTTCAATGTTTTATCTTGCTTTTGAAATGTTAGGAGAAGTAATCGGAGATTCATATAGAAACTTTAGGGTAGCTGTCGAGGTTTGGCCACTGCTAAGTAGTAGTGGTAAATGAACTGCTGTTTCTTGCTTCAGCGAAGATTAGGCTAGAAGAAGTTTAGGCAGAAAGGTGATGTGTTGTGGGCTTAGAAATGTAAAAGCCCCAAATGCCCAGGTCATTTAAAAATATATATATAGAAGCAAGAAATGGTTGGCTGTTTCCTCTTTTAATAAAGATTAGTTAAAGAATAACCTAGCAGCACTTTGAACACCTTTGCATTTAAACGACATTAATAGCATCGCTGTCTTAGATCTAAATAATCAACAATGGCATATCAAGTCTGTTTTGTAGTATTGGATGATTTCCACCGTGTCACTACTCCCTCCATGACCAACTTGAAGCTCCCTATGTGATGTCACTGAACTTCACATTGGGAAGAGAAACACAGTAGCACACCATTATATAGTGTTTCTACCATGTGGACACAAAATATCTAAATAACCTCAAGAGTATAATTTATAATAATATGTATTCAAATAATTAGGAAGTCATGGGTTTTAAATATGTATTACCTTTGATTTTAATACAATTTAAAAAATATGTTTATATATTTTGTTTTAATAATAATAATACTTACTAATTGGCTCAAACAATGTCCTGAAAATTTAATAGTCTACTCTCCCAAGCTGGGACAAATGAGCTGGCTCTGGACACTTTTGCAGAACAGATGCTTAGAAATGACATAGATAAAACTGCTGTTATATAGAAGATACTAAATAAAGGGTGTCTATAAACTACATAATTTCCTGCACTAAGGAAGATAGGCTCACCAGAAGTATTTTTACTTTGTTGTTAAAAAAAAAAATGAATGACATATTATAGAAAGATTTCTAGGGTAAGTTCTCAGTATGGAGGAGGAGCATTCAGAGTTGTTTGCATCCTGAAAACTGTTCCTTGGATGAACATTCTAAGCTTCAGTTTCCTCATGTGTAAAGTAAGGAAAATAATTGTGGAAACATCATAAGCCTGTCATGTGTATTACATAAAATAATGCACACAAAGTTCTTAAAATAACATTTTCCAACTATAACATACTAAATTTTAAAAATTATGGAACAGCAAATTCCTATCTAAATTGGAAACAGTTCCCATGATTTAACAAAGGTCTTATTTTATCCCTTTCTTCTCCTTTCTGGCTTCATTCTTGACTCACTATGCTATCACACGTCTGCTGCACTGAGAATATCTTCCAGACCCCTTCCTGTAACACTTGAATGTACTCATCAAATAATTTGAGCTTTTTTTTTTGCTTTTAATTTGGAAGAAATAACAATATAAACACATCAGTATCCACACTTGTGTCATAACACTCCTCCAACTGTCTTGGCAGTATACTATCCTCATTAAAATGTCATAAAGCATAGATTTGTGATTTAAATGAAAGTGATTTAAAATTTGATTTGATCTAGAGAATTTTTTGAGAATTACGTGATTCTCCTCGAGATAATTGAAAACACTCCAGGTGTCGCAAAGGCTGAAAAAGGGAATTAGTAATAGGAGCTTAAGCAAAGCATTAGCAAGCGGAGGAAAGATTAAAAGCTTTGTTGCAGCAGCAGAATGGAGCTGAGCCTGCAATGGAGCAGAAGCCCCTAGAGAAGGTGTGGACTCCTGGAGAGAACTGGTCTGAAAGGGAACCTAAAATGACTGTCTTTCCCAAAAGAAGCCATGAGTGGGGTGGATTGGGAAAGGAAGACATGGTAGGAAGAGAAAGGAAAAAGAAAAGAACTAAGTCTCCTCTTTTCCATTTGCAAAGGCATGGGTTCTAGGCTTTTCAGAGCCACGAAGGAGAGTAGCACAGAGCTAGACAACTGCAGAGTTTTCTGCCTGTTAAATCTGATTGTAAGAGGGTTGGACATTAAGCATCAAATAAAGAGATAGGGGTTTGTATTGGTGGAGCAGAGTTCAAGGGGCTTGAAGCAAAAAGACCTTGCATATGTACAAGTGTTATAAATAAAGTCAAAGATGTACAATGGTCTTAGGGGAACAAAGAAGACTTGCTGGTCCCCTATATCATCAACAGACTGCTGTAGTTGAAGGACAGCATTTTACTTAACTAGTTTAATGGTGGGCTGAGCTCAGCAGTACACATTTGATTTTTGTCTATTATTGCCTTGAAACAGGCACCATTAGATCTCTGGGCATTTGGCTGATGCCATCATTTCAGGTCACTTTCAGGTCTAAAAATCAGATCTATTTTCAGTAAAATTCCACCCTAGTTTTAATCTATTCTGAGATTATTCTCTCTTTAGTGCCCAAACTTGATCTTTGGATAGGGGAGAGCGGCAAGGAAGAGGGAATGGGGGTGGGTTACAATTTCAACCTTCATCCTTCATTTCTTTCGCTCTCATGAACTATGCTGTTTCTCTGATTTCTTTTAAGTTTGAGAGAAGAGGGCCAGGAGGGAAGAGAAAGAAGGAAAGGAGTAATTTTCAATTTTTATTTAACCAATGCAGCTTGTGATTCTTTCTTGGGAACTGCTGGCCAGTCATGGCAGGTAAATAAATACAGGCTCTTCCACAGGGCCTCTCTTTAGAGATCCCTTTTGGAAACCTCCACACTGTATTCTTCTCCTGTATGGCTAATGTTCACTCCAGCAGATGCCTGAACTCCTGCCTCCAGGGGCACATCTTAACTTTTTCTCCTGTGGTCCACTATCCCCCACAAAACACCTTCCTGCGTAGAGTCATTCCAAATGACTTGAATCAAATTAAATGCTGTGGCATCCATTTGAACCCCAGAAAACATGCATTCTAAGTGAGCAGGCCCCATCTGTACCTGTACATATAGACTTATTATTCCTGGCTGTATGTCTCAAGTTCTACCAATATTCCTTGCACTCCACTCTAAACAGCTCAGGAGAACATTTACATTTCCTCAGCTCAGTAGCCATTTAGCTAGAATAGTGGCTGTTAGGGTCGAATGTCCTGGGTGCAAATGATTAAATAGTATAACTGACCAAAAGTCAGTTTATTTTCAATTCTCACCAGGCTCTGATTATTTTAAACAGTGTCAGTGATAAGATATTTCTTGTGAAAAAAATCTTTTGTCGGTCTAAATTCTAAATAATTGCTGCATTTTTTTCTGAGTATTAACAATAGATAGGTAGGCTTCAAATTAGCACATTGTTATTACTTATCCTTTAGCAAACATTATCTTCTACAAGGACATTAATTCAGTGAAATCTCATTTATACAGTCTCCTCCTGCCAGACATTTCAAAGATAACTTTATAATAGTTAGGCAAAGTTTGAATTCTCTTCAACTATGGTTTGTGTCTCCAACCCTGCTGATACTACATATTCTTACATTTAAATAGTAGATTCAAAATAAAGAATAGTGGCACAATGATTGTAATGGCAAAGAGACAGAATGCAAGTTATTTCAATTCTGTCCTTCATTGTGACCATTTGGAGTTTTTATTTGTGTTTAAAATGTAAAAGAATGAAGGGTACAAATTACAAGGGATAATATTTATGTTTAGTAAATACACATTTTAATTCACACATGAAATATTTTACTGATTTTTAATAATACTTTGAAATTAAATTTCACT
The DNA here is from genome assembly GCF_000325575.1 of Pteropus alecto. Lineage (NCBI taxonomy): Eukaryota > Metazoa > Chordata > Mammalia > Chiroptera > Pteropodidae > Pteropus > Pteropus alecto. The sequence continues at coordinate 21,953,467 of NW_006494614.1, read as the reverse complement.
CTTTTAAAATTGCTTTTCTTTTTATTTTATTATTATTTAATTGTGTGAAATAGTAATGTTATTCAATACTGTGACAGACCAATATGTAGATATTTTCTCAAAATATATATTAATGTAATGTTAATTCATTGTATTTTTCTTTTTGAACGGTGATATTAGTTTTATTTTATTTTTTACTGGCATGATTATGAATTTAAAGCACAATAATAAATTTTCACTGTTTGCATTTATTTTCTGGTTAATATTATTGTTCTATGTTATGATTATTACCGAGGAGAAGGGATGTTAAAAATGAGCTATTCTAGGTATCAAATACTGAGGTTTCCATTAAGCAGAGGAATATGATATCATTCTCCCCATTTTGTAAAGACCTTTCCAATCTCTCAAAAGAGTTCTCTTGAGGCCCTCTTATGTGGCTCGACACTATTCCAAATGGTTTAAAATTTAAGTTTAAGGGTAAGTTTGCAGTAAATAGAACTTTTATCTTATCTTTCTTTATATTAAAATTCCTTTCTAAAATTCCTCTGCCCCATCTGTGAAGATATCTGTAGGTGACTGTGCTAGCTGAAGCATTAATCTAATGGAGATCAAATTGATATGGTGGTAGGACGGGGTACTTTTGGACCGTTCCTTCCTTCTTCTGTTCATGACGTGGGCAGGAGATTTGATTAGCAAATACACCGTGGCTCCAGATAAATGTTGATAGGCCATGCTGGACAGTAATTATAGGGGAGCCAGCATAGGCAAGAAGACCTGCCACTCTGGCAAGGATGTTCTAGAGAGATCCTAGGCCAAAGACTGAGACCAAACATCTGACTGACTACCTTGTCTGCTAGGATAGCCTATACTTTTGAAAAGGGAGCAAGAGACCCCAAAGGAGCTCCTGGGTTACAACCCTATTCTACAAGTGCTTATAATTTATGGCATGCTGGGTAAAGGACATAGCTTGGTTCAATGTAATAGACATTCCCTGGTGTGCTATACATACTCCACAAAGCAGGCCATTCATTCTAGTTGCTTTGTGTCAATAAGAATCAGCACAGAGGTGACATTAGATTCTGACACAGTTCCTACTACTACACCCCAGACTCTGCTCGTCTCAATGACTCCTCGCCAAATTTAATATACATCATATTTCAAAATTTTCATGCCTTGCTGTTTAATGATTTTCATTCTCTAAGTTTGAACTCAAATGCCACTTCCTTGATTATTCCATAAACCCCTAAATTTAACTATGTTTTCATCTGCCTACTCATGATGCTTTGATTCCACTTCTTTTTCCTTTTTTATTTAATTTTGAATTGTAATCGATTTGCTTTCACAACTGTTACGCCCTCATCAAACTCTAAACTTTTTGAAGTTAGAGTTTACATCCTATGTACTTGATATCTGTATCTACCCTTCTCTTTGGTGTTTAATAAAAAACTTAAAAAAAAATTTCCCAATGGTTGTTAAATAAACATGTTTAGGAAATAATTTAATTGAATGCCCAAATAATAACCATGTTGATCATAGTGCATAATAAATACCAAGTTTCTGAAAAAAAACTAATCAGTTTTTATTGAACACCTATTATACTTTATATCATATTTATAAACCCAAAATATATTTCAATCAATTACAAAAAATGTGAAAACTTTTGATTAACTGCTTCTAGGATTAGAAATATGTCAGTGAACCAAATTGGAGCAATCAGAGAACGAGAAGTACTTTTTCTGATGAATCATGGAAATTAAGTTAATGAATCTAAGCGCAGGCCAAGATTAAGATTCCTCAAATCAAATTATCATACAAAGGATATAACGAGGAGTCAGAATCAGGTTACTAGCCTGGGTTCAGAGGCATCAAGACAGGGAGATTTAGGAGTGAAAGAAAAGAAAGATAAGCCTGAGATCAGACTCAGGTGGTAGAGCAGACGTGATTTGGCTCAGCCCTTATTGAAACAGGGTGGGCCAGAGAATCAGATCACCAACAGGAAAGAATCTCTTAGGGGCTTTAAAGTCAATGGAATCTAGCATTGCCTTCTGTTTACTTTTTGCTTTCTTTTACTTCTTTTTTGCAGGTTACAATTTATGTGCTCAGACCAGCTTTTATTAAAGATCCGATCAAGTTATGATTTGAGGACAAAATAAATAAACACATTAAATAGATAAATAAACACTCAACTAATTACAAGGAGACCACCTTCAAAGTTGGTGTATAGTTGATACAGAAAAAGAAATATTCTGCTTCAGTGTGTCATTTCTTATCTGAATATTCTATTTCCATTTAAAATTTACAATAATACAAGCGTGCCCCACTTTCTTAAGAGGGGTAAACATGTAAAGATTCATATTTCTAGTGTGGAAAATGAGAATGATTGTTTCAAATATGAAAGAAATATTTAAAATATTGATATTGCAAATAATATATTATTTGATTCCACTAAAGTTGGGTTTTGTGTGTGTATCTGTGTGTGTGTATATGTGTGTGTGTGTGTGTATGTGTGTGTGTGTGTGTGTGTGTGTGTGTAAAATCTGGTTTACAGAGCTTTACCTGTTGAAGGGGTCAGAAAATTGAATGTAAGAGATTGGAAACTACAAACATTGAACATTGTTTAAACCCCAAGCCAAACTTCACTCCTTGAGTGAAGCCTTCCCAAGTTCCTAGTCAGAATTTGTCATGTCAACAATTAGGAAGAAAATGGAAGCACTAAAATCACTCATATAAGAATATTTCATATTACAAAAATAATTATGTACAACTTCAGAAACTAATACATCACATAAGTTATATGCTGGTATACATTCTGCAAAGTAATAAAATACTAAATCTGTATTACTTAGCATGACATAATTAAAAACCTACAAATACCAGTACTTTTGATGTCTCAATTTAAGATTTAAATTTATACCCAGCACTGTGGAAGCAAACAAGAGTAGAGAACTCACTTTATTGTATGAAATGAGTTTTTCTATAAGTGTACAATTCATCTGCTCTTACTAGAAAAAACTTAATTATATGTTAGTGATAAAGCATCGAGCTAAATCATGGATGATCTGGGTTTGAAATTGAACTTTTTCATTTTTGAGGTATGTGAATTTGCAAAGGTCACTCCTCCATTCTGAAATTTAGTTTCTCGTCTATTAAATGATATAAAGAGCTTGTTTCAAACAGCTATTGTGAGAATTATTGAGTTCATATGTGCAAAACATGTATTATACAACATCTGCCATTGTGTAAAAGGTCAGCGAAGACTTGTTTATTTAGTTTTTACTTTGAACAACATAATTAGTTGTCTGTTCCTTTTTTATCGGTTACTTTCTAAAAAAGAGATGGGACGCACAAAATAATGATATGGGACAATGTAAATGAAAGAGAGGTGTTTTTATAAGATAGCATAATGGAATTGTTCGTAACTGCAAATTTTTCATAACTTTTAATAAACTTTTCAAAATTTTTCATAAATTTTTCATACTTTTTCATAACTGTGTTTCTTTACAATCATATGTGTAGATCCTGAAAGTGCCTTAGAAAATCTAGATGAGGCACTGAAGCTCCAGGAGGAAGTACGATTTATGGGTGCCCACTGGGTAGTGCGGACAAGTTTAGAAGAATGCAAACACATTGGTTTATTGTTGATATTGGTGTTGCTTTAATTTGAGTTTAATTCCCTTTAAATTGGGCATTTTCCCTCATTTTCTTATATAGCTTTGTATACTGCACAACATGCAAGTTGCTATGTCTTAACCCCTTACAGCATCTGAATCTAGTCTCTCTATCCCTCTGCTTACACCTAAGTGTCTAAGGAAGGTAACAGACTGGCCCAGGAAAACGGTTCTTCATGGACAGAAGTACTGAAACGAGAGGCAGTGTTCTAGCTCCATCTCTCCCCCTTTACTCTCTCTGGATTTTCAGTTTTCTTATTTGCAAAAGATAGGGTTTGGTTAGTACCAGATGATCTCTAAGATCTTCCCTCATTCTGAGATTCTGAATTCAGATCTTAAGAAGCTGAATCGAATGCTCTTTCTGCTATAATCACAATTTCTCCCTCCTTTCATTTAAGGAAATAGAAAATTTCTGCACTTAGGAGCTGATATAAATCTGACTTCAAAAAAAGGTCAATACATATGTATTTTATATGTCCGACCTTGTGTAACAGAACTGATACACCACCATCCTGTAAAATCCTAAAGTTGTTGAAGTGCAGAAGAAAAGCAAAAGACCAAATTATTAGAGTTTTTTTTCTTATACAAGTAATAAAAGTACTGTCTCTACTAGTATAGGTATAGGTTTAAATATCCTGCTGTTTATAAAAATATATAAAACTATAAAACAGTCTTTTATGTGTCCTTTCTGAGAGAGGAGATATTTTAAACAACCTGGCTGCTTTTGTGAACGGTCTTTTTTCCCACTGGCAGAAGGCAGGAAGGAGGTCACTTCGCGGGCTTTATCTAAAAGATAGAGCAGATTGCAACAATGAGATGGGCACTAAGAGCTTGTTTTATTAACTTTAGAAAGAAAAAAGAAACTCTATTTTCTTTCAATTTCATTTTTATCCCAATTCTTAATTTTAGTTCTAAAGGTGACTGCATAAGTTTCCAATGACAAAGACATACATTGCACACTGAACTCTACACTGATTTGTATTCTCATTTTGATTCTCTTCATCGAATCCCATACCCATATATTACAGATCTTATTTCAATGCCACTTACAGAGATCAAATTGCTTATTTTTATTGCATGTTCTTTTACGTACAACCACAAAATCTATTTTGTTTTCATCTTATGCTAAAGAATAGAATTTCTTGTCTTTCGTGTGCTCTTTTATTTGAGGGCAATTGCCATGATCTTTTTGCAAGACTTTAAATCTATTTAAATAGCATAAAGCTATCAACCTGACACAACTAAAAATGCATTTAATTCTGTTATTTTTTATTCATATCTCTGATTTAGATTTTCACCCTCAAAAAGGTCATAAGGCCACTTACTTAGGGGTGAGGAATGACTTATTGCTGCCTATAAATTGAATGGGTGAGGCAGAAAGTGACAAGCGAGGGAGATCTGAGGTTACATAGACCTTGAAGAGGCCATTCGAGGCTGCTCTTGCTGCCAAATCATCACTATTTATGACATCTTCTTCAAAGTTGTAAAATTCTGGCCTGGATATTATACGGCAGTTATATTACATGGGTCACCTATCCTGCTTCTGAATTTTTGCTCAAAATATTCCCTATGCCTGGATTTGGCTCTCCCTGCTCGTTCAGTAAGTTTTACTTGTGTCTAAACTTGATTCTTCAAGAAAGCCTGTCTGAGCTGATGCAAAAAGCCACACCACTCTATTAGTTTAATCATGCTTCTTAATTTTTTAAGATAACTATTTCCATTAAGTTTAAATTTAAAAAATATTGTAAATGCCTACTATAAGACAAGCACCACAGTGATTTTATAACCATATTTGTATGTATTGTCAGAATATAAAAAAATCTTGGATTTGATGGGCACAGGATAGGACCTTCTGACTGAAAACAACCCTGGCATAAATCAGGGCAGGAAATCCAATCATCTTTGGCCCTCTCTCTTATTCTAAATTAAACTTCCTACCTCAGAGCAAGGTGACAACAAAATCTTTCACTAAAACTTGGGTGTGATAGGTTCACTCAGCACTTCAAAATAAAGTGTCTGGGAAAAGGGAAGAATGTTTGTAAGAAAGAGAATGTGGTGTCATTATCCAGCAGTGGCCACAATCTGAGTCAAGCCTACAACTTCCGCATGCAAGCAAAGAAGCTCTCTGGTTACCTTCTAAGAATGACTAAGATATGGTATAGTCATCTCTCTAAGGTCTCCTTTTGAGACAGGCAACTCTAAAAGAAAGGAGAAAACTGTATCGCACACGCAAAATATTTTTTAAAATAGAAAAGCAAAGAGCTCAAAATAGTTAATTCTCACGTCTAAAGGGATATTGTAATACCAGTTATCTGCACGCAGAAGCTCCTTGCTGTGTCCCTGATCTCATGAACTGCTTTACCATTATCTCATGTAATAAGGTCTTTCTGGTATCCTTCCCTCTCCATTAAGGTTGCTTATGAAGCAAAATCATTTGTATCAGACCCTGTTTCTCCGTTTACACACATTTGGATCTAGGACTTGCTTTTCAGTGAGGTACCAGCGAACCCCAACCACTGGAAGCCCTACCATGACATTGTTGCTCAGAATGCCTGTGTGGATTTCATTATGTGCAAAACAGAATTTGAACAGCAGTTTTATTCTTATTCAGTTATAAAAGCAAAGATCTTCATGACTTGTTCAGAGTTAGTCTTCAGGGAGGGTGTAACTAGTGGGCTCTTTGATTTAGCAATTGTAATAAATTAAAATATTGCATCAAATATCAGTGGGTACCCATAAAGGAAACTCTCAGTATCCCTAAGGACCCTGTAATAAATTATTGACATAATAAAAGAGAAGTAATTGAACATAGCCCAAAAAAGGTGGTTCATCTGAGAAAATAACTCTGTCCCAGGGAAACTGCCTCTTTCTTCTTTCCTCTCAGCCCCTCCTTCTCTCACACACACAACTCCCACTCAGAGGGCTGATCTCACCTAGTGTGATCTTATTAAAGCAGGTGACACTGAAGCGCAATGACTGAGAGGTTTAATCCAGTCAATGAAGAAATTTTAATCCAATTTCTCATTTCCCTGAGCTACAGCCTTTCCATTGCCCCCTATTTGTTCTGGGAGGTTCCCAATATCCTTTTTCCTCTCGGGATCTGGAAGGCCCTTGACACTCATGCCTCTGACCTCGGTAAGCAAAGAGGGTTCATAAAGACTCCATCCAGAACAAGAAATTTCCAAAGCAAATGGAAAACCCAAATGGAAATTCCCATTTGAGGAGGACCTGAATAATTCCTTTGTAGATATAAGCGCTACTGTCCAAAGAATTCATTATCATTTCAATGATAAGTTCTAGGTTTCACATTTTCTCTTTCATTCTTTTAAAAATAACTTCCAAATTTTTTAAAATATATTTTTAAAATGTTTGCCAAACTAATACCTAGATATAGCATGGTGAAAACCATGGTGAAAAGCCAACATGGTGAAAACATGGTGAAAACATGGTGAAAAGCCAACATGTTCTAAATGGCAGTCTTGCGCTCTCTCCGTGCCTTATTGACTAGTTTCGATTATTAGAAGCAAAGACATTCAACACTTAAAACTGTTTCTCTGGAATTTACTTTCATATTTCTATTTAGTATTCTTATTCTGCTGTTTACTTATTAGTGAGGATTAGCTATTACCTATTTACCTGAGGAGATAAGGATTTAAGTTCCTAACAGCTTCTTCCTTGCATTGCCACTTTAATAAGGATAAATCAATATCCTGTGTTTACATTATTATGACTATGTAGATGTTTTTACTCAGACGAATGTAAACACAGGATATTGCACTATGATCTTTTGTTGTTGTACAAATTTTTGATAATACTGAAGTTCATGCTTACCTTGTTTTCTTTGTAATTATCACTATTTCTTTCCATACCTTTCTAACAATTTCTCAATATAATTTACCATCAAGTCGAATGTTCCATTTTAAAATTCTTTGCTCCTGGAAGTCTGAATTCTCCATTTCAGTGTGGATTGGTGGCTCTCCAGGGCTGCTCACAGCTGTCATCCTGGGACTTCTCTACACCGTTGTCCAAGGCTTCTTTAATCCATGTGGTACCTCCTGAAACCCAGATTCCATGTCTTCTCTTTCTCGGTTAGCTTCCTTATTTTGGTAGCTCACATCCTTTAGCTGATTCCTAAAAAGGCTACATGGGAGATTAAATTTCAATATCTTACAAATATAAAAATGTTTTCATTCTACTTCCACATTACTTATACAATAGTCTGATTGTGTGCGGTAATCTAGGGTGAAAATTAGTACAGTCAGAATTTTGAAAGGATTGCTCTATTGCCTGCTCCTTCTCAATATGGATGTTGAAAACTAATATCATTCTAAGTTTACTCTTTTTAGTGTAACCTACATTGTTCCATGTTAAAAATGTATTGTACTTGGCTTTGGTGGGCCATTTTAATCCACTGCTGCTCAGCTTTCAGCTTCAGGAAATGTTTTGCATTATTATTTCTTGAAACTGTCTCTGTTTCTGTTTTGTGTGTGGTCTTTATTTGGACACTGTTCTGACTGGTTTTAAGTGTCTACTTGCATGGTCGTGCAGTGTGCAGATCAACATTGTTTCTGGGTGTGTCTGGATAAGATTCACATTTGAATTGGCGAACTCAGTAAAGTAAATTGCCCTTCCAATGTGGGTGGGCATCATTCAATCTATTGAGAATCTGAATAGAACAAAAAAACACAGGAAGAATTTTTTTTTTTTCTGCCTCTCTGATTGAGCTGAAACACCTCATCTTTTCCTGCCCTCAGACTGAGATTTACATTGTTGGCTCCCCTGGTTATCAGGCCTTCAGACACAGCCTAGAATTACACGACCAACTTTCTTTGGTCTCCAGTTTACAGACAGCAGAGAGTGGGACTTCTTAGCCTCCATAATCATGTGAGTCAATCTCTCATGATGAATCCATCATATATGTATTATAATATCAGTTCTGTTTCTCTTGAGAACGTTGACTAATACAGTGAAACTTTTAAATTATCTCGACATTTTCTTGCATTTCTCTTCTACTCCATCTCTTTGTCTTTTTGTTCTACTTGCTAGGAGTTATCCTAATCAGATTTCTAAGGTAGGTATTACTAGAGCTCATCAGCACTTATGGTTCTCCTCTCCTTGCCAAACATGTAATTACAGTTCCTTTTGTCTTTGTACTTCAGAGAGGCCAAGTGACTTGCTTAAGCCAATGAAATATGGGGATGTTGGGGTAGGTAGGAATGTTTAATTGCTGCCATGTGATTCACCACTTTGTTTTTCTCTGTGATGGTAAATCCCAAAGCCTCATATTAAAATAGGTGTTTCAGAAGTTTGGAGCAGCCTAGTAGAGCTGTGACGCTTCCAACAAGGGACAGCTGTGCTGGAGTCACCAGGACCAAGAGACTGTGCAAGCAAGTAAACTTTCACTGTTAAACCTTGAGATTTTCCAAGTTGTTACCACAGCAAAATTTAGTGTATCCTAAATGATTCCATGTTCAAGAGGCTTTCTTGTGATTTCATTGTTCTCTTTTTGTAGCATCTCATTCTTGTTCTGTGGATACAATAGTGTTTCATAGCCTCAAGTGATAAAAATATCATGATAGCTTCTATTACTTCTGTGTAATGTGGATAATTTTTGCTTCCCTAGTTGGCATGTTTTGATCTTTGGCTTTCTTCAATGTCAGGGGATTAATGGCTTTCAGTTCTTTATAGAGCAAGGTGCCAAAATTTGATAGGCAGCCCCAGGTGCATGGCATGGCTTGTTGGGCTTCACTACTGCAGTGTCAGAGGGAAGCCTGCTTTTTCCTAGCAGAATTCCAAATGTCATTTCTGTAAGTGTGGATGCCATTGAGTTTCCCCAGAGAAGTGCTTGCCTGCCACCACTTTCTGTCTAATGGTATAAGCCTGGCTGCAAGTAGGTAGGGAATTAGGAGAAGCTCTCACCTATTTTAAATGAATTCTTCTATTTGTTCATTCACAAACACTCTGTGTTCTTCTACATGTCCTGAATCATCTAACATCTCTCTGATTCGATTTCTCCAGACGATAAGATATAAATCTCCAGACTTGTATGGGATTTGGGCAGACATCTGACTGTTTGGGGCAGCGGTAAGGGCCTGGTGGTCTAATCGTTTCTTGAGCAGAATTGCAATCTATTCTTTTATTTCCATCTCCCTGGTCATCCCTGCCTTCCACAGCCCCAATGCCTATGGAACGTCTGAGACAATCTAGGGTCTGCTTTCTTCTTGTTGTATTCCTTCTCAAAGCATTTAAGTTAAGCTGCTCTGCTCTTCCACACTTCTCTCTCTTGTACCTTCTTTTCATCTTCTAAAAAAGGGTTGAAGCCTCTCATCTTCTCGATTTCCTTTTAATTTTCTGTTCCTTACAGAATTATATTCTAGTTATTTCTCTAGTGACAAAAGAGGGGAGATTTATTTTTGAGCATAGATAAGAGATGTGTGCAATCTACCTGGTTCATTTAAGATTTTTCAATATGAACTCTTGTTATGCATTAAGGTGGTCAGCATTCAGACACTTACTTATTCTACAAAATGTAGTATGTGTCTTCAGTGTACACTGCTAAACAGAAGCCAACTAATTTAAGACAAAAATAAAAAGATCAAGAGATATTTAGGAGTTATAACTGACAAGAATTACAAACTGACTGAATATGGTGGGTGAGGAAAAATTTAAATTTCTGGCTCGGGTTCCCAGATTTATGGTGGCTCTGTTTCTTGAGATTAAAATCTCAGGGCAATAGTCAGTTTTAACAGGTAAAGTTTTAGAGAATTTGATGTACCTCTTAAACATCTAAGATGAAACACTCTTAATGAAATTTTGTATGTGAATCTCAGGCATGGGAGAGAGATCTAGGTTTCCTGAGGTCAAGGAAATATGAATTGAGAAAGTAAGAATTTTTATGATTTAAAAAAAAAAAAATAGGCATCAACATTAGCTTGGTATAGGGAGGAGCCAGACTGCAGTGACTCTGGGAGAAAACTAGAGGGGGTGAAGTAGAGTCAGTCAACGTGTGGGTCTACCACCAACTGATGGAACTTTTTTCTCAAACTCAGTTCATTAGCCACATCCACTTCCCACTTCACTCCCTTTCCCCTCTCCTGCTCCTCTAAACTTACTCATAAATTTCTGGTGTCACCCCCACATTCTGATATTTCCACTATACTTACCTAGCCAATCCCTAAGGCTAAATCAATACAATCTTTATCTTTTTTTCTGCTTTTGTACACAAGCTATTAAATAATCTAATTAAATATACACAAATTGTGGTTCGTTTCCAATAAAAATTGATGATCATCAGCCCTATTGCAGCCTGACAATGTTAAGTAACTATTTACCTTCTCAAGAATTCTCAGAAACATTTTAAACTTTCTAAATCCTCATCAAAATTTAATACTAACAACTTGCTGCCAAAGGAAAATTCTAAATCCATTGAGCAGGAGATCCTTCATTTCTCCACCTGTCAAAATATACACTTCAAACTCTCTGGACATTCCTTTTTCTTACAAGGGATGCTTTGGTATATTTATCACTTCTTTCCCACCCTAAAGGAGGCCACATACAATCTAGAAAGTGTTCTTATAGAAGACATAGCTCCACTTATCCTAATAAGCCTGGACTCACCTTTTTAAAATGCAAATGTACTAGGTCACTGCCTAACTTGACATGCTTCAAAGATTCCCATTGCCTTCAGACTTAAACCCAAATTACTTAGTGACTTTATATGAAGGCATGGGATTATAAACAAACTTGATTCTTGAGGAGAAATGAAATAGTTTAGGATAGATAAAATATGGATTGAGATGAGACTGAAGAAATAGGTAAGAGACAGATCATGAAGGACCTTGTATCATAAGCCTGGTAGTAGTGCCCAGAAGGGATGGGAAAGAATGAGAGCACAAGCTAACATATCAAAGTGTAAAGTTTGATGCCTTCTGCAAGCAGATATGAGCTAAGTGAAAAAAGAGAATTTTCTATGATGCAATGCCTTTAAGATGATCTTCTGCTGTAAGAGTGAATTCCTTCTTATTTTATTAAAACTTGGAAGAATGTGGCCATTGCTAAAATAGGCTTGATAGTGGTGGTGTTGTAATTAGAAGAAGGTGTTCAGTCTTCATTCTCAACTGGTATGTTCATTTTCTCCTAAAGGAGTTCCTGATCAGGACTGACATGCTTGCCTATTCCTGCCTGGATCTTGTATATAACCAATGGTACAACCCCAAATCTTAGTCAATTTTACACACTGACAATGAAAAAATGCAATGTCTAGTCATTATTAATACATTCTATCTGTTCCCAGGCTACTACTGATTCACTTTGAGCCATTATAAGTTAGTTGTTATTTTCTAGAGTTTATATAAGTGAAATTATAGAATATGTACTTTTTCCCTTGGTTTATTTCATTTCACATAATTATAATGAGATGCATCCATGTTATTACATGTATCAATAGTTCATTATTTTTTTTATTGCTAAATAGTAGTCCATTATATAGACACAAACATTTATTTATCTATTCACCGATCGATGGCTATTTGAATTATTTCCAGTTAGTGGCTATTACAGATAAATCTGCTATAAATATTGGAGTACAACTTCAAGTCTTTGTATGGTTGTATGCTTCCATTTCTCTTGGTGAATATCTGGAAGTGGAATGGTCTGATGGTTATGGTATGTGTATATTTAGTTTTTAAGAAATTGGCAAAATGTTTTCTAAAGTGCTTATACCATTTTACCTTCCCACTAGCTGTGTATGAGAGTTCCAGTCACTCTACATTGTCACCACCACTTGATACGGTCGATTTAAAAAATTTTAGACATTCTAATAGGTATGTATGTAGTGGTATCTAGTTTTGGATTTAATTGGCACTTTTCTGATAATTTCATGTGCTTATTTGCCACATGTATATATATATTTTTTCATGAAGTGTGCAAGATTTTTGTCCATTTTGTATGGGTTTGTTTTCTAATTATTAAGTTTTGCGAGTTCTCTATATACTCTATTCATGAGGTATATTGGTTTGTAGTTTTCTTGTAATTTATGTGGTTCTGACATCAGGACAGTGCTGATCTTAAAGAATGAGAGGGATCCCCTTTTTACATTTCTAGATAATGTTTTATAGAATTTGTATTATTTCATCCTTAAATACTTGGTAGAACTTTCTAGCAAAACCATCTGAGCTTAGAATGTTCTTTGTGGGAAGGTTTTAACCCATTTCCTGTTTAGAAAAACAAAAGTATGGCTTGTTGCCAGCATTAATTTAATTTTACATAAACATGCTCTTTGAGACTGAAGTAAATCTGACTAGTTTTCAATGTGAAAATAAAATATAAAAACTGTTCTTGGTGTTACTCCTAAACAGAACTTGTCTCTAATCCTAATGTAACAGAAATGTACATGATGATCAGTATTTAATAATTTTTTGTGTGTGGTAAATTTTAAAGCACGGAACAACACAAAGTGGAACATCACATTCCCTACAATAATATCTTATTTCTCTCTGGATATTTTTGCTATCCTCGTCGTGCGAACAGCAAACTTTGCAGCAAGTAATTGGATTCTGTTTCCCTGATGTCAATGGTATGCTCTTGGGGAAATGTCTTCCAGACAGGCAAAGAGGCGTGACATCATCGAGCAAGGATGATCTCTAAGACGTTGCTACCCTGGCTTGTGATGCTCTTCCTGCATTCTTCCAATCAATGTCAGTCTAAAGTTTGCATGGCTGATCGTGTGCTCAGGATTGTTTTTCTTGAACAAGATATAGTTCCGCACTGTAATGTTTACATGATGGTGAAAGAATTTTTTATACCACAACTTTGCATTTTGTGCTCAGTCGGATAAGAGGGAGCATTTGATCAGCCGAGTCCACTGCTGCCATATTCTCGTTATACTCCACAATGACACATGGCTTCTTAGTTTTCTTTCCGTTTCTGTTGTCTACTTCAATCACAGTATAATTTTGGAATGTTGACAATATTGTCACCTTCTTGTCACACCATTGCAGTGTCATAAGTTCACTACAGAACCTGGCCACAGTCATCCCCTTTGCAATCTCTATTCGGATCATTTGGCATCTGTTTTCTGTTCAAACGGGCTGTCTCAACTACATCAGTCCTGTTTTGATGTAATTCTCTGAAAAGCATGCAAGATGAATGGCAAACTTTGGGGGTAAAGTTAGGAATGTAATCCACAAATTATCACGGGGTAAATGCTGCAGCTGTGAGTGTTCTCAGGGCAAATGGAAAATGGGTTAAACTACAAATTAAATTTATTTAGTAGACAGATGGCTATTCAGGTTGCCTATTTCTTCTCAGATGAGCTTTGAAACTTGTGTTAAAAGTTGCATAAACTTTTTGGATTGTCCTTTTGATAAGTTAACACCCTTTATCGTTATGAAATGATCTTTATCCTAGTAATATTTTTTTGTTCAAAAACCTACTTTTTATGATATTAATATAACCATGGAAGCTTTGTTTTTATTACTATAAGCATGGTATATCTTATCTTTTATTTTTGACTTGTCTCTGTGTTTATATTTAAAATGTTTTTTCTATTCAGCACATAGTTAACTCTTGCTTTCTTTTAATCTAGTCTGACAAACTCTGCCTTTTAATTGAAATATTTAGACCACTTATATTTACTATGATTATTGATTTGGTTTGTTGTTCATCTATCATCCTGCTATTTGTTTCCTATTTATTCCCTTGGTACTTTGTTCTCTTTCCTTCTTTTTATGGCTTCTTTTGAATTTTTAAAAAATTATTCCACTGTATCTCTTTTGTTGGTGTATTAGCTATAACTGTCATATTAGTTGTTACTTTATGGTTTATAGTATATGTCTTTAACTTTCCAGTCTACCTTAAAATAATATTATGCCACTTCACATATCCTTGTATCCATTTCACCCTTCACATAAACAGCTTTTATAATAATCAGCATCATGTATTCTAATTATACATAAGTTATAAACCTCACAAATTATTGTTCTTTTTATTAAACAGTTACATACCTCTTAAAGAGAATTAAATAATAAGAAAAAAATCTTACCTGTTGTTCATTTTCAAGTGTCTTCGTTTTTTGTGTGTAGATTCATCTAGTATCATTTTCCTTCTGCCTGTGAAGTTCTTCCTGTAATATTTCCTTTAGTGATAATTTTCTAGTGATGCATTCTTTCAGGTTTGGTATATCTTCACCTTTGATTATAAATATATTTTTGATGCCAAAAGAATTTATTGATACATTTTTCTTTATATATTTTAAGATGTTTGTTCACTGTCTTATCAACTTGAATTACTTCTAACAAGAAATGTGCTTTCATCCTTATCTTTATTCCTCTGAATATAGTGTCATTTTTTCTCTGACTGCCTTTAAGATTTTCTTGTTATTACTGGTATTGAGCATATTTGATTAGATGGACATTGGTGTAAGCTTCTTCATCTTTCTTGTGCTTAAGATTTGTTCAGCTTCTTGTGTCTGTAGATTTATAATTTTCATCATCACCTTGGACAAATTGTGGTCATTATTCCTTCAAATATTTTTTCTGCCCCCTCTTCCTTCTCTCTTCTCCTTTAGAGACTCCAGTTACACATATATTAGTCCACCCGAAGTTGCCCCTTAGCTTACTGATACTCTTTTCATTTTGTAATTTTTTTCTCTCTCCGTATTTCTTTTTGGATAGTTTCTATTGCTTTGTATTTAAGTTTAGTAATTATGTCATTGGTAATGTCGAATCTGCCATTAATTCAATTTCTGTGTACTTTTTATTTCAGACATTCTAGTTTTCTTCACTACAAGTTTGATTTGTATTTTTCTATCATCCATGTCCCTACTAACTTTCTGATCATATTAATGTCTTAATGTCTTTTACTGTCCTTGTATGCTAAATTAAACATTTTTGTCAATTCTGAGTCAGTTTCAATAGATTGATTCTTTCCCTCATTATGGGTTATATTTTTTTGCTTCTTCATGTATCTACTAACTTTAGATTGTATGCCAGGTATTGTGAATTCTACTTTGTTGGGTGCTGGATATTTTTATATTATAATTTTTTTAAGCTTTGTTCTGGTATGCAGTTAATTTTCTTGCAAATAGATGAAACCTTTCATATTGTGTTTACAATGCTGTTGTATGTGACTATTTCAGTGGTTAGTCTAGCGCAAATTATTCCCTACTACTATAAAAGACCATTCTGAGTACTTAACACAATGCCCCAAGAATTATGAGGTTTTCCAGTCTGCTGGTGAGAACAGATAATTTTCTTACCTCTATTGGGCACCAGCTACTATTCCTTCTAATTCTTTTGCATGGTTCTTTTCCCAACCTCAGGGAGTTTCCTTATACACACATACTGGTCAGTATTCAGCTGAATGTCTGAAAGAGACCCTGTGCAGATCTCAAGTTCTCTCTGTGCGCAGTTCTTTCCTTTTCTGTATTCCTGTATACTTTAGCTGTGTTAGCCTCCCTGGATTCTTAGCTCCATCTCTTCAACTCAGAGTTTCTGTCATGCTCCACTTGGGTTAACCCTCCTTTCACCGTGTCCTGAAAATTCTCTCAAGGAAGTGAGCTAAAGGAATTATAAGGCTCACCTGACATACTTCTCTTCTCATCTCTCAGGGATCAGTGTTCTTTATTGTTTGATATCTTGTATCTTGAAAACTGTTTTTTAGATATTTTGGCTGATATTGTGATAATTTCAGAGGGGAGAGTAAATCAAGTTTTTTTTTTTTTTTACCCCATCTAAAAGTGAAAGATCTGACTCATTTATTTTTAAAGTTTGTTTTTAAATGATAGGAAGACTTGGTCTTTGCTTTTACATGCTCGTTCTCTGGTGTATCATTTTAGCTTGCAGTATATTTTTATAGAAGGTACTAGTAGCTTAGATTTATGCTTTGGAAATCATTGATGTGATTTTTCTCTTTCTTTTACTTCCTTCTACTCATATATTTAGACTTTCCAGTCAGATAGTTTTCTGATTCATAAAAATGTGTTTGTGTTGATGATAATTTTGGCATAACATTTCCTTAAAAGTCTCTATATTATTCATTTTTATAGCTTTACACCATCCTTTTCTCAATTTTATAACATCCTTTTATTACTCTTCACTTTCTTAAAACCAGTATAACTGTAATCAAAAAGATGCTGAGCAGTAGTCAAAATAGCAGTAGCCATTGATTTCTGTATGTGATGTAATTTTTTTAGAAGTCAGGATTTTATCTTTAATGAGTTTAAATTAAGTGAATTTTCTCACTAATAAATTATAATTTTAATGCAGGTGCAGAGATTGTAAAAATGTAACATAAAATTATTTATGTACTCCAATCAAAAAAAATATCATGCATTATATTATCTATTTATGAAAATAGTTATATAAATAAAATGTTTAGCTTTACTAGGGCAAATATAACTCAGAAAGACTCTTCCCTGAAGCAAACTATCAATATCCTTTTTGGTAACAGTCAATGTTATATTTATAAGGAAGCATGTTATAGGTGGGTTTGATTTTTATCACATTTATATCTTTCCTCTTCATTGACATTTAATGGTGAGAAGCTCTAGTAAGGCTTTTTACGTTTATTTTTACTTTTTTTTTTTTCACAGACTCGTTTAAGTCAATTCTTACTTGGAAACTCAATATGGAAAACAGATGAAAGCACATTGTGCGCTATCGGGCTACGACACCTTGAAGACACTGAGCTAGCAGGTGTGTGTCAGGGCAGAAGGTATTTATTTCTTTTATAGTCTTTCCTTGTTGTTTTTTGTGTTATCAAATGTTAGTCTGGGCATCATACATTTTCTCAGGAAGCCGGCAGTTAAAGTCTGATCCCAGCCCATAGTTGGTATAACCTGAGCTCTTGGAATTATGATTGGAGAGCTCACTCCTGTCTACCCCAAACTGGCTGATAGAATATGAATGTTCTAATTGGCAGGCGGAAGCTCTCAACAGTTATCCTTATGACTTTACATTGCTGTCTGCTTTTATTCTCTCAACTATTTTGAACATCTATGATGAGCCTGATATTGTAAAGAATGTTATAGAAGACTAAGAAAATATTTGGCTAGGATTTTGAATTTTATCTTAATTTCTAATGGCTTAATTTGTTTTAAGAGAGAGGATAAAGTGGCATGTCAGCATCCAATATGAACGGAATATTTGAACAGATTTGAAAAGTTAAGTTTTAATGTTTATAATTGCTAAATGCATAAGACTAACCTTATGAATAGATTATCTAGTGGTGTCCATGTGGTATAATTTGTGGGCCAAAGATGCCATCATTCCTTTGGGTTAATATCTTTTTATTTTCCTGCTGGTTATTCACAGGTATAAACTCACTATTGCATTAATTTATTCCCAACTTTACTATACTTGATCCACTGCCAATCAAAAGATGAACTTGAATCTTCATTGCAAATCTTGACTAAAACTTAGTAAGCAATAAAAATGTCCATGGTTAGCTCTAGAATCCCATTTTTAAATTCTTTTTCTTTAAATTTATCCTCTAATTGTAGTCTCCACATTTTCATGTTGACCTAAGGTAGTATTAAAAATTTTCAAGAATGTTACTGTAGAGATCTGCATTTTAGTCTTGGTCTTGGCACTAAACACTGAGGTTTTAAGTCTCAATTTCATCATGCATAATGGCGAATTCAAACAGCATGATTTATAAGCTCCCAAATTCTGGCTTACTAAGCTCTCTGTCAAAGAGGGAAGGACTTAATAAGTTCACATGAAGTGTTAGTGACATTTGTCACAAATCCCAGAAAAATTTGCATCTAAAAGATAGATATACTTGAAATGGATGTGCCAAGTTTTGAGAACTTAGAGCTTCATTATTTCTGCTAAAAACAATCATTCTGAGCCATCCGAATAAAAGCCTTATCCTTTTCCATTCAGATATGCTTTTTATTCACTATCTACTCCACAAATATTTACTCTTTCAACAAATATTTAATGTGAGTCTATTATATATCAGTCACTGTTCCTGGTGCTGTTGAAAATATGTTTTACTTCAGATAATATTTTTAAATACTAATATATATTAGGGGAATTATATTAGCTGCATACTAATGTATACTAGTATGTAGACGTATACCAGTGGAAATTTGGGGAATCTAGAGTAAGTGCTCTAGAAAATTGTGAAAGACTGAAATGCGTATATGCAGATGGGCCATCCACCAGCTGCCTCAATCCTTAGTTCCAATTTACTCCTCTTCTGGCCAATCCTTTGATTGTTCTTTCTAAATATTTTCAGTGGAATGGGGGAGGGAGATAATTTTGATGTATAAGGCAGGACTCTAAGAAGGCAGTATTAGGGTAAAATATTCAGGCTGGCACTCTGTTTAGCTAGAAGATAAAAGAGAAAGTGTCCAGGAGATGAGACGAAGAGTTCGAAAATGTATACATTGTGTGTGTGTGTGTGTGTGTGTGTGTGTGTGTGTATATATATAGCATAGGCTTGTCCTCATGAATTCCAAAGATAATATTTCTTTTTCTTTTTTTGGTAAAGGCACAGACTGTGTGTGTGTGCGCACACACACACAATTTATATCAATGTTGCGTACATATCTTAAGGGCCAAAAGGTTTTGCTTTGTATTTTTTACCTTCGGACATTCACATTTTCAATTTATTTTACCATATTTATATGATATCTATGTGTGCAATTTTTTTGAGAGAATCCATGTGTACAAATCTATAACGCAAGAAGACACTTGCGTTAGAAATATGGACTTTGAAGTAACATATGTTTCTATGAACTCAAGACTAAGTCCTTCACATCTAAACTACAGCATCCATTTTTTCAGGTTTCTCCAACTCTCAGCCTGCACATTTGTCATCTTCATTTTGTTGTTTATATGTTTATTTTGGGAATGCAACATTTAGAAAAGTGGAATCTGCTTCAAGAAATATGAAGTGAGAATTCCATCACAAAGTAAATACTGAAATCAAACGGCATTTATTTTTCACACATCTTTTATTGAATTTGGTATTTTTGGATATCACCTTTTAGAGAGTTAGCGATGAACAGGATATAAAATAGGAACCAACTGTCAACTATAATTCAGATGTTAAACTGTGGTAAAAGATTGGAATTTGGAATTGATTATGAAATAGTTTTATTTACTTCCTTTGACTTTGGAAAGATGAAGAATTAATTGTTAAAAAAACTGAAAAAATTTTAATCCAAAGCACGAGCTCAATATTGTAAAATATCGCTAATAAAAACCTTCACTATATTTTCTGAAGCTATGATTTATTCAACAAATGCATGTAGAAAAACTAATAAGTGTAAAACATATTTAGGAACAGGATGGGAAAAGAGACATTTTGGAAAAGGATGATGAATGATGCTTACACACAAAAAAATTTACAATAGAAAATAAGAATTACCTCTGCAACTCTAATGATTGATTTGTTTTGATTCATTGATAACATATATGTGACAAATTATTTTTACCTCTTTTGGAAATGCTATGAACTATTCACCTGATGGCTTATATTATAATATTGAGCAGAACTAGACTAGAGAAAAGTTCTTCATATCCCTTATGAAGAGTTCAATATGACAGAGATTTCCCATCTCAGAAGGAACTCACTATTCCTGCATTCCATTCAGCCAGCTCTAACACATAAGAAAATAAAAACGTCCACTTAACACCCAGAGGAAATCTAGGTGGCTCTTGCATAGCCACAAGCACAACAATTCACATTCTCTAAACATTGATTAGTGCCTTGCAAGTTGCCCTTGAATTGGACTTGAACATCATCGCTTTCAGTTCCATGGACAACCTATGTCCAAATTCATAACGTAAAAGTTTTCAGAAGTGAAAGAAGAAGGTGTTTAGAGACTGAAAGAAAGGGAGTTTTAGGAGACATCACTGAATTCCTACTTGATCCATTCTCTGAGCTCTTGGTGGTCAGCCACCACCAAAAATGGTAAATCTTGGCTAGTTATTTCATAAATTTAAACATGAATCCAACCCAATTTGTTTCAAAGCTTATCTGTGTCTGAATTATTCACCTTAAAGTCAAGTCCTGACGCTCATTTACCACTTCTCCAGATATTTCAACTGATAAATGACTCTTAAATCAGAGCGACATAGGCTTGAATTACAATGATTCCCTGAATTTTCAGTGTTTCTAAATATAACTCTGGAAGAAATCCTGCAGATGGATAACTAAATGTAAAAAAAAAATAAATAAAAAAATAAAAGAAACACTTAAAAATGAAGTGAGAGCTGGGAATCAGATATGTGGAAAGTTAGTTTTCAGCATTTGAATAGTATACATTTCAAAATAATGTCAGTCATACAGTAGTTGTCTTGGTATACCACAGTAAGAGAGAATTTATGGAAAATGATGAAGGCTAAATGGTAAATATAGATAAACCGTCAAAAGTGGCAGAATCTTCAAACTTTCAAAGTAACCTTGAAATGCTAGAAGCTATAGGAGCTTGAGGCTAGAAGTAGAATGGGGTTATTGGTTATCAGGGAAGATATATAGGAGGTTATTCTATCTCTATTCATATCTTTTGGGGAAAGTTTCATGGAGTTTGTTAATTTTATTATTTCTTTTCTTTTCTTTTTTGAAATAGAATAGAAATACTTTTCTATTTTATGGCCCGGAGCTCTTAATGATTTTCACTAAACCAAATCCTTTTTTGTGAGCAAAAAATTAAATTAAACATATTTTTAAACACCAGTAGCAGTCACAACTTTTAAGTTAGAACTCTTTGTGCACAAATTTTTAAGTCTAGTTCCATGAGATGCTACAAGCCTTTAATTTGCTATTAGGATATGGACTGCATCTGGGCAGTAGAGAACAGAGCAAAGGACTTTCCATGCAATATGGAAATGCAAAATGGGATAGTATTTTAATCAAATAAACTTGTGAGATTCGGTAAAGCCAGATGCAGATCAAGAGGGAGAAATCATAAAGACTATAAGTTTTGTTACCTACAATTCCCTGGGGAGAACACAGCACACCATGCAAGACTTCTCAGGGAAAACATGGAGCTCAGTTAACAGTCAGCAGGAGAGGAGGACTGTGGGCAAGTGCCTTTTTTTTTTTTTTTTTTGCAGTTTCTGTGGGAAGGAAACAGTGAGGCAGAGTAAACATGTTTAGCACTGAATAATTACACCAGGCTCTGGAGCACAGGGACTGACTCTGGATGTTTTGCACCTGGCCCTGGGCAGCTAGAATGGATGTAGAGTATCCTGGAGTGTGAGAGGCTGATAAGGGGAGTGGTTAGGGGTGTGGACCTAATTGGTCACTCAAGAAGGAGAACTAACCATCCCCTAGCAGGGCCTCACAACTGGATCAAGACAGTATTTTAATAAAATGTATTATGGATGGTATCTGGCCCTGTGTTATAATATCATGGGTGATCTGATTAAGAAGTCTTCTTCCCCTTGACTAGGAATGACTGAATAAATATTAGATGGTACAGACATATATTTGCAAATCTACCAATTTTATTATTGTTGTTAACTGCCTGCTAGAATATAAGCTCCAGAAAAGCAGTGACAATTTGGCCTCTGATTCCTTGTTGTATCCCTACAACATGAAACTCAGCAGTCATTAAACAAATATTTGTGTAATGAGTGTATGTGGAATTTCTCTATCACATATATTTTGTCTAGTATGGTTAATTATTAAGCAAATAGCTTAAAATGTATATGTAAATAAATTTTTCCAAGTAAAATAATATCATAAATGCAATAAGGAATTATTAAGTCCTCTGATAACATGAAAAAACTTCGATTTATTTTTTTAATTTTAGCTCTGTTTTGGTATTACACATGTATTTTCAACATATTTGACTGTGTTTCATAAACTGAATATCTATTAGAACACTTAATGAGATTATTTTATGTGTCTCTATTGTAAAAGAGAATTGTCTTTTAACTCGGAATAGTTGAGTATAAAAGAAAAAATGATAAACCCTAAGCCCTTATTGAAAATGTATAAAATTAATTTTAGCTTATTTATGCATTAAACATTTAATAAGCATTTTATAGGGAAGATGTCTTATAAATGTCATTATGATCCTAAGTAATGGACTTATGAGAGTGTTTCTTCATCTAAAATATTTAGATGTGGGGCATATGAAAAATCCTCTGTTTGATGAACACTACCATCTGAGCACTTGGTCCAGGTCATGGAGGAGGTCAGTGGGAATGAAACCTTTCTCCCTTTCTCTCTAATATTTTTTAACTTTACCTCTTTTCTGGATCCTTAACCTCAGTATATAAATATGCTCATCTCTCCTATATTCTTCTCAAACTTAAGGACCCTTTAGGTACCACTTATTCCTTCTTTTCATTCTGTGAAAAACCACTATAAAAAATAACAACACAAAACTTTTAATAGGATAGCATCTGCTTTTACCACTGCCCTCCACATCACCCAATTTTTCTCCAACCTGTGCTATGTAGCATAGAAGTTAGGAAGATGGTCTCAGAAGCTAGATAACCTGAGTTCTAATCCTGGATCTTCTACCTTTTGGCTCTGTGGCCCTGGTTAAGTTGTTTAATTTGTGTGTAATACATTATCTTAATTTGTAAAATTGCTGTAATGATTGTACCTAACTCATAGAATTGTTGTAAAGATTAGATAAGAGACTTTGTGTATTTAGAAGTGATGTTACCCAGTACTTCTTATGTGCTAGATATTCTCAATGTTATTAGCCCATAATTCTAAACCATCATCCGAATCTTGCACTGGTAAAGATTATGAATGCCTCAAGGGGCCATATTTCCAGGTGTACCAGGAACAATTCCAGTGTACAATTTGGTCTCAGTGAAATTATAGATTGCATTCTGTTTCAATCTCAAAAATGTCCCAATTTGGAAATAAATTACATAGTCATGTAGGAATGACTTAGTAATTTAAAAGAACAAGTAGGCTGCTTTTGTGTGTGTCTTCTCAGCAGCATTTCCAATATAGTGCTCACCTTTCTTTCTGAAATTCTCCTTCATTGGCTTCTGCAATGGAATTAAGTCACTCTCCTAGGTCTGAAGATAGGTCATCCAGAACCACTGATTCTTCCCCCACCACAACCAAGTCTTCCTTTAACCAACAGAATCAGGATCCAGTGAACCAAGATGAGCCTCTTACCTGTGTATAATCCCAGTGTTGTAACATTCCCTGATTTCTTTCAAGCTGTAGGACTCAAATTGTGTTCTGATTTCTTACTTGGCCATCTTTCCAATTAATACAAAAGCTTTATGAACCAGAGTCAACAATAAGCTTGTAGTTTATTTACCCGGGGTCCAAATATTTTCCCATATAATTTCTAGACTACTTCTAGAAGCTGATTTCTTTCATCTCTATTTCCTTGCATGGATCTCTGCTATATGGAGAGATATCTCAGAACTTTGATTGTAGTATATCTAAGTTTTTAAAATTCAGATATGATTAACATATAACATTGTTTAAGGTGTACAACAGTTGATTTGATACATTTATGTATTGCAATATGATTATTGTTGTAACATTAGCTAACACCTTCATCGTATCACGGTTATTGTGGTGAGAATGCTTAAGATATACTCTCTTAACAACTTTGAAATTTATAGTACAGTGATGTTGACTATAATTACTATGCTGTGCATTAGGTTTACAGAACTTATTTTTCTACTAGTTGCAAGTTTGTACCCTTAAATAATTTCTCCCCAATTCTTCCACCATCCAGCCCTTGGTAACTATCATTCTACTCTATGTTTCTACAAGTTTCTCTTTTTAAAATTTCACTTACATAGCACACAACATTTGTCTTTGTCTGACTTATCTCACTAAGCATAATGCCCTCAAGGAACATCCATGTCATCGCAAATACCAGGATTTCCTTCTTTCTCATGTCTGAGTAATATTCCACTGTATACTACATCTTATTTATCCATTCATCTACTGAGAGACACTGGGTTGTTTCTATATCTTGGCTAATGTGAATAATGCTGCTATAAACATATGAATGAAGATATCCTTTTGATATCTCATTTTCATTTCCTTTTGGATATAACCTCTTAAATGTTATCTATTAATCTATTGATTGCTACCTACATAATGGATATTTGGATCATAATCACTTTCAGAATTTGTTAGAAGACAGTTGTATCCTCTTCGAGATTAAATCCCCAGCTCCTCACTCTCCCCCAGCCCTAGATTACACCTCTATTCTGATATTTCTCCATGCTGCTTGGCTCTATATATTCAACTCTGAATATATCAAAGCAAAAATAGTATTCTTTTGCTGTCACTTATTAGCTGTAAGCCTTTAAGACATATACAGATTGTTCTTGTGCCTCATTTTCCTAATTT
>NW_006494614.1:21904420-21928461 GCF_000325575.1 Pteropus alecto | reverse complement strand
AAATGAAAAAAAAATTCAATACTACGTATAAAATTATTTTATAATTATAAAGCAATATATAGTTATAGTGCCTTATAATGCTAGTAATTCACAGATGGGTATGTATATTTCTTCTTTCATGTAATGCATTTTTATTAGGAATAGAATCTATGGTATATCACCTTGGGTATTCAATTGTAATATCTTTTAATGTCTTGGGCCTGACAAGGCCTAACTGATGCATAATTCACAATGGGGAAAGCTACAAGAGAAAAATACCATGTGACTATTATTCCAATTTTTCTTTTGTGCTTGATAGCATTTTATGTAAGCCTAATTTATTTGTCATTTCCAACATGCAGGTGGCTGTGGTGACTGAGTAGTCAGCTTTTTAAAAGTTATATTCAATACCATTGCTCCTGGTGGGAGGCCTTCAACATATATTGAGATGAAAAAATACATAGAATGTTGGACAGTCTATTCCAAAGATTTGTCACCTTATATGAACATCATCCTGGAAGGACTCTGAAGCTGCAAGATATTACCTTTTTAGTCACACTTCTTTGTGATGATTTCATTTTTTGTTTTAACATTATATTACTATATGCCTTTTGCTCCCTAAACTTAGTCACTTTTACTAATAATATGGAATTTTATTTTAGTGTTTCTTTGCTTATAATTTTCAACAGTAGATTTTTGAAAAATATATATATTTGTTTATGATAGCATACTAGCACAGGTTTTTATAAAGTAACTAGGTAGAAATAATGTGACATATTTGACAAAAAATATTTTTCTGAATACTGTGAAGTAAAGTAAAATGACAGTGGTTTGATGAATTTCAAATCCTAAATATGCAATACTGAACATATTTCTGGAAAGTATAAATTTACATTGCTAAACCTCTTTACTAACATTTTTCAGATATACTAACAATAAAACCTGCATTTATTGAACTCACACTTTTCAAGTAAAAGCAGTATTGGATACTGATAGTTTGAGTATATAGTTCCAAAAAAAAAAAAAGAAAGAAAGAAAAAAAGCCACTTACTGAAACCTGAATTACCAAGAGAGTAAAGCCAGAAAACACAGTAAAACTTAAAACATGCTACTAGAGGGAAAAGACAGAGAACTCATTTATTGAGAGTCATTGATAAATAAGCCACATAAGGGAATAAACTTAAGATGTGGTTTCTGTGGTTCTTGGGGCACAGGATCTAGAGATGAAGCCCTGGGTTTGACCAATGGGGCAAATATTATTAGGGACACTCTCATAATAAGCTGGAACCACAAAGATCCACTATGTAAGAGTAAAGTAGAAATAACATCTATTACAAACTACAAAAAATTATCTGTCTCAAGTCTTGGCATTGAAAGGAGTAAAACACCCTCCTTTGATTTTTAACCATGAAATTTTCTCACTTAAAGTTGAAGACTGAATATATATTTCTTGCACAGTTTTTTCAAAAGTCAAGAATTCAACTTAAAATTATTATTGGCTGGTAGTCCTTCTAGGCAAGTCTCTCTAGACAAACTCACTTAAAATAATACCTTAAAGTACTTTATCAGATGAAATCCAAAAAGAATGACCTCACAATAAAAATATAAAACAAAAAAGCAGAGAAAGAAATAAGCAAAAATAAGCAGAAGAATTGATACCACAATAAAACCTGCAAAAGTTTTCAATACGTTGAATTTATAAGACCAGAGTATAAAAATATGTATAATATGTTTAATTAAATAAAATAATTTGAAATATTTTCAAAAAACTATAGTATTAACATATCTAAACATATTTAAATAAAGACTTAAAAACTTCTAGCTATGAAAAGTATAAACATTGAGAATAAAAATTCAATGGATATGTTAAATTGAGCAAAAGAGAGAATAAACTGAAATAGAAATTAAAAGCCATATCTTAATGTAATCTAAAGAGGAAAAGCAATGGACAATGTGGATATTAACAATAACATAAAGATCGAATATATACCTAATCAAAGCCAGAAATAAAAACAGATAAAAGGGAATAGGAGCAATATATAAAGAATTGTGAAAATTGACAAAAAATATCAAGCTACAGATTCATGAACCCAGAAGTAAACTAAATAAATTTTAAAAATTATACCGATTAACATTATTGTGAAACTGAAAAACACCAAAGACAAAATATCTTAAAATCAGAAGGCCAGATCTGATTATCTTCAAACATACATACACACACAAACACACGCACACTTCGGAAGTCATTTGACTTTTCAACAGCAATATTCAGAGTTAAAAGGGAATATCATAATGTGCTAAGAGCACATTATAACTGTCAACCAGATTTATACACCCAGTTAGAATATCTTTCAAGAATAAGAGTTATATATAGACATTTAGGACAAATTAAAACTATAAAATGTGCCATCAAAAGATACTCATTAAAATCAGTTCTAAAGGATGTGCTTGAGAGAGAAAGTTTCTAGCAATCAGGTCACAACAAATTTCAGAGAATTAATATCTTACGGAGTATGTTCTCTGACCACAACACAATTATAATAGTAATAAATCAGATAACTATAAATAGAAAACTCTATTTTAAGAAATATACTTTTAACTAACTCATAGATTCAAGTAAATCTTAATGAAAATTAGAAAATACTTAGAGTAAAAATAAAACTATTAAATAGACAAATGTATGTGTCCAGCTAAAGTAATATTTAGAGATAATTATATTGCATATATTAAAGATGAAGAAATGTTGTAAATAAATGGACTAAACATCTAATATAAGAATTTAGTAAAGAAAAATGTAATAAATCCAAAGGAAGTAGAAGGAAGGAAATAATACAGATAAAATCAGAAGTCAGTGTAATAAGACATGAATACATAATAGAGAGAATCCTTAAAAGAAAATATGAAAAAATATAGTTGCCAGAAAATATTAAGTACCGAAGAGAAAATAGTGGTATTTGGAGCACTTACATACTTATATTCTACATATAGAAGTATAACTTGGTACAACCAATGAGGAATACAATTTGACATATCTGCTGCAGTTGAACATGTACATGCCCTACAACCCAATAGTGCTAAGTCCTAGGTATCTCTAGTACAGAAACTGTTGAGACTGTGCACCTGGAAACAGGTGCAGAAATCTTCATAAAAACAGTAATAAATTAATAAATAAATATCTCTAATAAAAAGGTATTAAAGTATTAAAATATATAAGCAACATAAATGACATTGAAAGAAAAATGGGCAAATTGTAGTAAATTTATGCAATCAAATGCTACAGAGAAATTAAGATTAACATTATAACAACGTAGTAACATTAATAAATCTCAGGAACATAATATTAAGTTAAAAGAGCAAATCAGAAAATAATAAATACAATGTTATACAAAATTTAAAAATGCAAAACTAAGTTTATTTTGGATAAATAGCAGATGAAAGAGGAAAGATTAGTAGAAATGTTATACCATAAGAGGGCAGGATACTAAGAAGTAAGACAAAGAGAAAGGAAATATCAAGAGAGAAAAACAAAAAGAGTTAAAAATACTTTCATCTGCGGTAAACTTGGAGAGCTAAGTCGAAGATGAACAACAAAAGAACTGACAGAAATTAAAAATCTGTCATATTCTGTGACTGTTCTAACATTTATATTTTGTATCAATACTTTCTACATGCAGCCTAGGCTAATCAGTGTCCTCTAATTGGAATTTGCCGCCTTCTTCCCTTTTCCCTTTGTTCATGGCTACAACTTTCTCCCAGAATCTCTCCCCTTTATCCAAATCATACATCTTATTCAAGTCAGAGCTAAAGCTTTACATCTCACAAGAAGTTTTCATTGATCATTCCCTGTTCTAAAGTACTATAGACTTCCTAGTCCATAAGATTCAGTTTAGCACTTAATTATTTGTAATGATGTATGCAATTACTTAGGAGTCAAATTTCAATTTTAACCACTCAGAATGAAACAAGAAATTTGGAAGCAAATTAAAAAGAAAAAAGACAGATGACTTGTAGAGAAAATAGCTGTCTTAAAACCATGCATGCATGAGTCAGTGTCACTTGAGCTCATGTAATGGAACTTTAAATGTACTGATGAGCCTTCTGGGCTCCCCAGATGACACATATGGTTCACAAACTCTACCCTATTCTCTAAAGTCCTGCTGTAAGGACTTTGGGTGCAAAATTCTGTTTTGTTTTCACTGTTTGACAACTGGACTACTTAGACCAGGAGTCTCCAGCCCCTGGGCCATGGTCCGCTACTGGTCCATGGCCTGTTAGGAGACGGGCCACATAGCAGGAGGTAAGCAGTAAGTGAAGCTTCATCTGTATTTGCAGGCATTTCCCAGTGCTAGCATCATTGTCTCAGCTCCAACTCAGATCATCAGGTAATAGATTCTCATAGGAGCACCAGTCCCTGGTGTCAAAAAGGTTGGGGACTACTGCCTTAGACCACTAAAAACCAACTTTGAATTAACATATGCCTATGTAAAGTCTCCAATATCAAGAAGCAGATAGTAATAAGATCAGCAATGCCAACGTTGTTCCAAAGGGAGAAACTTATATGAGAGGCTGTCGTTGCTATGTTTAGGTTGATTTTGAATTGTATAATTTTAAATGGAAGAAATAAACTAAGCATTATGTGACTCTGCCTATGAGATGAATGAGGTTGGAAGAACACTGAATCCTTTAGGAAAGGGAGAATTTATGCAATATCACGGGATTAGTCAGTAGAACTTCATGACACCGATAGGTCTTGCTCTGGCAATCTGCGATAAAATTCCAAAATTATTCAAAGTTTAGAGCTTACATCTTGCGTTTCTCTTCTAACTTAGAATTTAGGTGCCCAAACTTCCATAATTCAAAAATCCAGGGGCTTATTTAGTAAGTGTTCAGTTTTGGAAATATCGTTCCAGGACTTATCGAAATAGGAAACTGATAAATCAGTGGGCAAGCCCCTTCTACTGAGGATTGCTCAGCTTCCTCTTGAGTGCTTGCGTGCTTTCTAACTACCTTTTTTATTATTGCTCCCCTAAGGATCCTTTTTTAGACATCTTTTCCTAATCACCCCTTCCATTAAATTTTAATACTGCAGATACACTGTATATCTTTTTATATATTATGTGGCTATCTGTGCTTTATATACAGAAAGAGTAAGAATAACTTAATTCAATACAGGGTTAAGTACAAATTTTAAGTTAAAAGCTAATTTAAACATTAAAATGCTGTTAACATTTAACTTATTTTTAAACTCTATTTGCCGAATAACTTTTAATTTATTTACTTATGTAAAGTGTAAGTATCCAATTACATGTTTAAATTAACAATTATATAAAAATTTTCTCTTTTCTCTCTGCCGAGAGCCCAGCTGTCTCATCTTCAGCAGTTGCTGGAGGCGAGTTGACTAGCTGAGTTGCAGACCTCTGCACTGAGATTTCATAGCTTGGAAGCAGCTAGCAGTGGCAGGGCAGGTTGCCTTCTGAGAGAGCAGGTCTTGGGAATGAAGAGAGAACAGGGCAGAGCAGAATTCCCTGGCTTAGTCTCTGTTGCTCGCAGTGGTGCTATGAGTTTTACGAAAACACACAGAGGGGCCAGATTTGGCCTGCGAGTCATACTTTGCAGACCACTAACCTAAATTATTAACTCTTAAGGAATAAATAAACGTAGTAAGCTGAAATTGTACTTATGTGAAATTGCCCTATTGTCCATGATAGTGTATCCGTGAGGTGTTATTATACTTCTATTTCTGATTGTTTCTAATTTGCTGGGACCATTTTTTTGTTCTTGGGTTGTTTTGTTTTTTTTTTTTTTTTTCGTACCTGCTGATGGAAATGTTTCTTCTTTAGAAACAAAATCTTTAAACTAATGCAGATCAAGAATGCAAAAACAAAAGACAAAACCTCTGCAAGTAGATTATTAGGAGCAATAACACTTCCACTTTTGATTCCTGGATGTGTTTATTCTGGCTACTGAGGAACAACATCTTATACTTGTTGTTGGATCAAAGAACATACTGTATTCTATGACAAAGCGTAACAACTCTGCAAGGTGTTTTCCTAACTGGCAGTATAACTGAAACTTCTTTAGGTTATTCCATCATTCTGCTGGGCCAGCAATATTTGAGAAGTGGAATAAGTAGTAAAACCACTGAAATACAGGAGCATTAGCTCAACTGTTACACTTCTCTTGTAGTGAAATGAATCCTCTGAATGAAAATGATGTTATGTGGAATATGAAAACAGTAAATTCGGCATTTTGAAAGTCCACAAATGGTGATGCTAGCAGAGGAATTGAGTAGCCAGGAAAGGCAAATCTATATCTGGAACAAATCACTGCCTCTTCTATGATGAAAGGGATTCAATATAATCTACTAAATTATATTAATTATCCCTCCAGATACGATGACTTATTGTATACTCTGCACTGGTCTCAGATGTAGGTAAATTGGGCACTTAGCAGTGGTGGTAGCTATGTCACACTCGGTGAGGGGTTGTCCCTGTTGGGAAGCCCAAGTACAGCCTCTATCGCTGCCTCCATGGCCATAGTGTATACAAGCCCACTTGGAAAGCAGCAGTTGTCTGAGTAAAGAGAATGACTGACATCCACAAGATGGTTCATTTAATTTATCTCATTATTAAGAGCCTCACCACTGTAAAATAGTTATGAATATTTTAAGTCCCAAACATCATAGCATTTTAGCTCATAAAGCTAATTCTTTTAGAAATGCATAGAAAACTAAAAATTTACAAATAAAATTATGGTGTTAGATTTTAATATATCTTTTTCAGAACCTAAAAATCAGTAGACAAAAAGAAAACAAAACAGGGATTTGGAGATTTAGTAAACAAATAATTTTATTCACATAAATATATGTGTATGTATATGTGTGTATATATGTGTATGCATGTATGTGTACATGTATACATGTACAGGTATGTATGTGTGTTTGTTTATACTTAAAATATTTTTCTATGATATCTACAAAACTGTTTCCAAAACTAATCATATAGTAGGTTGAATCACTTGAAATAGCCATTTCTTTGAATCAAAAATAGTCAAATATCAGTAATTTCATATTGCTCATTTTAATAATTGGTAAATTTTTAAAGAAGAAACATGAACTTTACAAATAGCAATCTATAAGATAAAAACAAACAATAAAAAATAAGCTTCCCTGGGGAAAAAGTTAACCTCTTGGAAACTAATAATCAAAATTAAAGTTACATTTTAGTTAAAAATTTAAGAGGAGGACAGTAAATATTAAGCCAATGGCAACTAGATAAACCAAACTCAAAGGTAAATTTAAATCCTTAAAGGTCTATAACAGAAAGCTTAAAAAAGGTCTATAACAAAAAGCTTTAAAACAAATGTACTGAGTTTCAAAATTAACAAACTAGAAAAAGAAGAAAAATAATGTAAAGGAAAGTGGAAGAAAAATTATTCTAGATAAAATCTAAACAAATGTTTAAAACAAAGAAAGAGTAGTAAGGAAAAATAAATACAAAAACCATTATGTAGATGTAAAACTGCAATGAATTTTGGTATAGTAATCTTGAATTTCGTAACCTTGCTGAAGTTACTTATTAGTTATAAATTTTTGTAGATTTTTAGAATTTTATATGTAATTCTTCCTTTCTTATCCATATAGCCTTTCTTTATTTTTTTTCCATCTAGTTCCACTAGCTAGCTTCTAGTACAATGTTGGATTTTTAAAAAATGAGACTATTCAATCTGCCACCATTTTATATGATGTGGTCTGTAGGTTTTCACTAGATTTCTCTAAGGTTGACTAAGCTCTTTTTGTTACTGGTTTGCTAAGAGTATTGAATTTTGTGAAATGTTTTCTCTAGATTTGTTGAGGTATGTTTGTTTGTTTGTTTACTGATTTGATGAATTACCATGTTTGATTTTAGAATGTTAAACCCACTTCATACTTTTGAGATAAATGACACTTGGTCTTGACATATTATTCTCTTAACACATTATTGAATTCAAGATGATAATATTTTGTTAAGGATGTTTAGAGTCGTGTTCATGAGAGACATGCTCTATAGCTTTCTTTGTTGTAAGGAATCTATCTTGTCTTTGTTTCAGTGTAATATTGGTTTTGACAAATGTGTTGAAATGTGTTCCATTTCTTGTACTTTCTTGAAGAGTGTGTGTAGAATTGGTGTGGTCTCTTCCTTACGTGTTTGGTAGAATTGCTGGTGAAGCTCTCTGGACCCAGAGATTCCTGGGAAGGAAGGTCATTAATGACCAATTCTATTTAATAGATATGAGGCTTTCAGATAATCTATTTATTCTTGTGAGAGCTTTGGTGATTATGAATTTAAGAAATTTGATCATTTTATTTAATTAGTCTCATTTATTTGTATAAAGTTTCATAGTTACCTTTCATGTATCATAAGCTTTAAGTTCCCCCATTGATACCTTATGCTTCAAATGAGAATTAAACTTCCAGTAGATGTTTTGCAGTGTCCCTGCTCCATCCTCAGATGTCAATAAGTCCTGCACGCCTGTGCCTCTGAAGCATGCTCTCTCCATCTTCCTACAGTAGATTGATACTGTTTTTTACCCAGGACAAGATTCTTTGTGTGAGTAGAGAGTGGAATTATTGACTCTCCCATTCCAGTGTCAGCCTCAGGCAGGTTCTGTGCACCTGAACCACAGTCTGTCAAGAGCCAAATAGGTAGGGCAGTCTCAGTATTCTTGCCCCTCTATCAGTGGCAGATAATATATCTTCTACTCAGTACAGGGATTAGAGTGCAGTTGGTTTCCTGCTCTCACATTTCCCATGGCAACCAAACTCTGCCTTGCATCATTTGGGGTCACAGATGTCCTGCCTTTTCTCCAGTAGTGTACAGTTTCTGCCTGGTGTCATTGTGCAGTGGGTCAGGGCAATGTCTCTACTATTTCTCCAGCTGTAAACCACTTGAGCCAAGAACAAGAAAGCTGGAGGTCTTCCTGCCCTTCCCGCAGTGGCAGACATCTCTTTGTTTGTGCCAGTGAAGGATCAGAAACTGGCCAGCATATAGTCATGTGTGCCTGGAGCATGGAATAGCTTCTCCAGGATTACTGCTGTACCCTCAACCATTGACAGACCCTGCGCACTAGAACCAATGTGAAGAGCTTTTTTGAGTATTTTCCCCAGGCCCATTATTTTTTGTTAACTCTAGATGGAGGCCTATGGAAAAGAGATGGCAAGTAGGTGAAAATTCCCCTTTACCTGAGTTTTCTGATGATCAGAGCGTAGTAAGTGAAAGGCTGCAAAACTAATGGAAATTGACATGTCAACGAATTTAGAATGCATTTGGAGCAATAATATGTAGGTTTAATATATCAAAGTGATGTGCTATTTAAAAAAAGAACATGGATAAAGGAGTGGAAGTATAGGTATTAGTGAAAGTGAGATATCAGTGCAATATTGATAATTTTTAGGACTGATACATTTGACAAGTGTTTGTAAAGTTGCTCTTATGTGATATATTTACAATACTTAGAGTAAATTAGGGGGAAAAAGTTGACATTTGGGGAAACCTAAATCCTGAAATATCTTTTAAAAATATAGCTCATTCTTTTCAAGTGTGTATATCAAGTTGAATGAAACTGAACTATCTTATTAAACATTAATTGTTTATAATTAGAGCATTAACATTTTCTAATTAAATTAGTGCCTATAGAGTGCTTTTAAAGTTGGTTCTAAATCATTGACATGGGTTCCCCTGCATATTTTTTATACATAATGTTAATAACTTATTAAATAGATCTTGTTTCAAAAAGTGTGAATTTAAAACCCTACAACTTGGTCTTAAATATTACAAATCTTTATGAGACTGTGTTGATTGAGGTTAGTCTGAATTTATGAAGTTTTCTTATTTTTATTTTGGTCACTTTCTTGAACCACAGTCTGTCAAGAGCCAAATCAGGAACCTCAGATGCTCACAGTAGCCCAGAAACAAAAAGGCTGATATTTCAAGAGGTAATGCAGGCTAACATATTGAGCTTAAACTTCCCTGGAGTGATGTTTTCATATCGTAGAATTCAGAGAGATTATCACAGAGTCCCCAGAGATGAAGCAGAGATTCGTCTGCTCTGTGTTCACCTCATCGAAGACCAATTTTTAATAAAATTATATTACAATTCTACTAAAATGAGAAATTGTTTTAAGACTTCTGTTTTATATTTAACACAGCATATAAAAGGAAGAAAAATTAAGCTTTTAAATTTATTTTTAATTTTTTTTTTAGGGTATGCACTGTGATGATTTAATATGTATATATACTGTGAATTGATTATCACAATAGAGTTAATTAACACATCCACCACCTCCCATAGTTATCATTTTTCAGTGTGGTGAGAACATTTAAGATCTACTCTCTCGGCATATTTCAAATACAGTTGACCCTTGAACAACATGAGGAGTAGGGGCACTGGCACACTCGTAAACATCCACAGGTAAGTTTTGACTCCACAAAAACTTAACTATAGTTGACCTCAGTGTCTACCAGTAAGAGCTACTCTCTCGGCAGATTTCAAATACAGTTGACCCTTGAACAACATGAGGAGTAGGGGCACTGGCACACTCGTAAACATCCACAGGTAAGTTTTGACTCCACAAAAACTTAACTATAGTTGACCTCAGTGTCTACCAGGGATTGATTCCAGGACCCCCTGTGGATACAAAAATTTGCAAATATTCAAGCCCCTTACATAAAATGGCATAGAGCAACGCAGACAGTTTGTCTTCCACAATCGCAGATTACCAACTGCAGATCGAAGATGCTTTCAATCTGGAGCTGGTTGAATACTTGGATACTAAACCTGCTGATACATAAGCCCAACTGTAATTATTGAAAAAAAATCCACATATAGGTGAACACACAGAGTTCAAACCCGTGTTGTTCAAGGGTCAACTGTATACAATACAGCATTATTAACTATGGCCACCATATTGTCTGTTAGGCCTCCGGAATTATTCATCCTGCATAACGGAAACTTTGCACCTTGTTTGACCAACATCTCTTCATTTTTCCCACTTCCCAGGCCCTGGCCACCACTACTGTACTCTTGCATTTTATGAATTCAATCTTTTGAGATTCCACATATCAGTGAGATCATACGGTTTTTGTCTCTCTCTGTCTGGCTTTTACTTAGCATGATGTCATCCAGGTTCATTCATGTTGTCACAAATGGCAATATTTTCTCTTTTTTTTTGTGGCTAAATAATATTCCAGTATGTGTGTGTGTCTGTGTGTGTCACATTTTCTTTATCCATTCATCTGTTGATGTATACTTAGTTTATTTCCATATCTTGGCTGTTGTGAGTAATGCTATAATAAACCGGGGTGGTGGTGCAGATATCTTTTTGAGATTTCATTTCCTTTGGTTGTATATCCAGAAGTTGAATTGCTGGATTATATGATAATTCTATTTATAATTTTTTGTGGATTCTTCATACTGCTTTCCATTAGTGACTGTACAAATTTACATTCTGCACAAGGGTTCCCTTCCCTCACCAACACTTATTATCTCTTGAAAACTTTAGAAGCTCTAATCTTTTATATTTTGAGGTCACTCTGGGAAATGGAGGAGGCAGTTTTCCAGAGATTGGAAAGGGAAGAAGCAGTCTGACTAGAGTGAAACCAAGAAGAAACAAAATTACAGCCCCGTCAGGAATAATTTTGAGTTGTATCAGCTGATTTTATTAAAAAGAAAAGCATGCCTAGCTGCTTTAAATGAGTTCAAGTTTCCAGGCTTTGATGAATTACTTTCCAAGGTACTGAAAATACTTGCATATGTGATTATATAATCAATGCTAGTAATTATACAGAGTTGTGGACCAAGGAAGAGGTGGCAAAATATAAGGGATAAACAAACTTTCAATTTTCAAATTTGAGAAAGATGGTGAATATGGACTAGAAATAGTGTGAGTTTAACATATATTCTCAGTAAAATTCTACAACTGTTTATTAGGCAGATGGCTTGTGAATACTGATAAAAGGAGTTTACTAGAAACATTCAATTTCTAAGAGAAAGTCATATTAACGAAATTAACTTTATTTCCTTGTTAAAAAATACTGAAAATATAGCATATTTTGAGGCGCTTAGCAAATTCCCTCATGAATACACTCAGGCATATAGAAATAATTGTGAAGTTGATTTATTGTCTTGATTAGAGGATTCAAGTAACTCTCTTTGGCTCTGTGCATTTACTATTTCATCAACAACTTAATTGAAGACAAACGTGCCATGCTCAGCATATCTGGGTACAGCAGAATTAGGAGGGTGGTTAGCATGTTAAGTGGAAAAATCAGAAATTTAGAAGAAAATAATAGGTAGAAATAATGAGTTAAAACTATATCTAACCAAAATAACAAAAAATTCAGCATTGAACTAACTTTAAAAAATCAACCATAGAGCTTAGACCTACATTAATCTGGTGGTTAAAAACTATCTAGTCACTGCTTTTAGCATAAGGTCCACATTAAAAGGCAGGCTGAGAACATTGCTTTCTTTTTTCTTTTCTTTTCTTTTTGCTTATTCTAATAAGTCTGCCCGTATTATCGGACTGCTCTTTAAAAGAAAACGATGCCTGTGACAATGCATATTGGTGCTGGCTTGACAGGAATTGGCCAGCCTAGTTTAAGCTGATTCAGGGACACAGATTGTGGCTGGAAAAGGAATTGGTACAGGATTTACAAAATAGGACATTTGTCCCAGTCCTGAGGTTTAATGTTTGAAATAGGGGATGGCAAAATCAGGCCCGCAGGTCAAATCCAGGTGTTTTTTGTAGGCCTAGTGAACTCAGAATGGACCTACATGTTTAAATGGTTGAAAAATAATCAAAAGAATAGTATTTCATGGCACTTGAAAATTATGGAACATGATTATCTCATTTTGCATTAAATATTCTTCTGGTTTACTCTTAATGACCTTAGAATATACTTTATTTCTACAACATATTTGATAAATCCCTCATTCAGGAACACTTGTGCTTTTTATTTAAAAATTTTTTGAAAATGCTTTTATAACCAGTACCACTATCACATTTTATCACAATAAACTTCACAAGTCCCTCAAAGTAACTAGGTACACAGAGAAATTGTCCCTAAGTCTTAGTAATTAAAAACATTGAAGTTTTGTTGAATATAAGCATAATACTTTGTGATTCCAGAATTTATCTTTTAATAATAAACTATTGACTTATTTTGGAGAATATTTTAAGTGGAAGTCCTCAGTTCTTTACATATGTAATTTTAAAATTTGTCATAAATTAAGAGTTTTGTCCATATGGTAACTATAAATATAACTACTAAAGAGAACCCGAATTATACATATGAGTTTAATCAACTTATAAAATCATTAAACTGTATAAAAATATAATAGAAAAATATCAGAAAAAATAGTTTTCATCTATTTTTGATACTTTAGCTACCAAAATAATAACCACACCCTCAATCAGAAAACTTTACTCTCTTTCTCAGGGGTTTAAAAAAAAAGTTGGATTTAATTTTAATTCCCTATCAAACTCTAAAATTTCATGATGAAGATAAGATTTTGAAATTATTTGCTAGAAACTGGAAAATTTGTTGATCTCTGGCATTTTTTTTCCAGGCAAACCTTCCACACACAGTCATTCGTAAAATGGACTGATGTCAGTTTTCAGCATCAGGAGAAAGCTATGAGCAAATCATTGTAGAATCAAGAGGACCCTGGGTTGTATAGGAAAAGGCAGAGAAGTAAGGGACAGGGCAGGAACCTGCAATAATTGAGTTAAGACTAGTTTGTTCCAGTGCTTCTTTCAAAGTCCAAAACTCAGACTGTATCTTTATTAGTTTTGAAGGTGTGGTTTTTTTGAACTCTCTCTCTGAAAAGTTAGTACTTGTTGACATGGTGTATATGAATCTTCTTGTTATTTCACCTCTGCTACCTGGCAAACTGATGAATTGACATAAATATGACTGAGTGTCGACTCCTGTGCAGAGTCAATAAAATAAAAGAATTGTTCATCGTGATAATTTCTTGTGTAGGATGCTGGAAATTTATAAACCTAATAGACACAGACATAACACCAAAAGTCTCAATTTTTGGTCCTCTTCTCTTCTCTGTGTACACTAGTACTTTGGTGATATCACTGTTTCTTGAATCTAAATATAGAAGTTCCTTGACTAATGATGAGATTATGTTTTGATTAAACCCAACAGAAGTTGAATATATTATAATTTGAAAATACATTTAATACACCTAACCTACTGAACATTATTGCTCAGCCCTGCCTACCTTAAAAGTGCTCAGAACACTTACATTTGCCTACAATTGGGCAAAATTATTTTGCTGCCACTGCCCAGCATCATGATAGAGTATTATACCACGTATCGCTAGCCTGGAAAAAGATCAAAACTTGTGTTCTTTCACATCATTGCAAAGTCAAAAAATCCTAAATTGAAGAATTTTAAGTTGGGGACTGTCTGTATATCTACAAGGTTATATAACTCCCACATTTATATATTCAGCATACACCTTTCTCTTGAACTCTAAATACACATGAATCCAACTGTATATTCAACATTGCCACTTGAGTACCTAATAAGTATCTCAAACTCAACATGTCCTAAATTGAAATCCCAATCATTCTCCTAGAACTTCTCCACTTGAAACTCTCCCCATTTAAGTAAATGGTATCTCTTCTAATTGTTCAAACCAAATACTTGAAAGTCATCCTTGACTTTTCTTTCTCCTCAATCCTACATCCAACCTGTCAGGAAACTCTTGGCTGTACCTTCTAAATAAAGCCAGAAACCAAGTGCTTCCCACCATCTCCCAAATTACCCTCCTGGTATGAGAATTCTTCATCTCTTCCCTGGGTCACTGCAGTAGCCTCAGCAGGTCTCCCTGCTTCTACATTTGCCCACCTATATCTGGTCTCAACACACAGTCACAAAGATCTTTTTAAAACCTGTCAGATCACATCATTCCTCTTTTCAAAGCCTGCAATGCCTTTCTTCTTCAATGAGTATAGAATCCCAGTCCTTACAATGCCAATTAGGGTCTTTCAAGACCTAGCCCTCTCATTATTTTTGCCTCACATTATTTTTCATTATTAGTATAGATTACCTATTCACATCTGTAACAAACTACCATAAATTTAGCAGCTTAAAATAATAAATCTATTATATAAGATACTACAAGAACTATAAGAGTTCTTTATCTCAGATATCTGATGCAGGTCTTACTGGGCTAAAATCAAGGTACTGGCAGGGCTCTATTCCTTCTGGAGGCTTGGGAGAAGAATCCATTTCCTTGCTTTTTCTGGCTTCTAGTGGTATTTCACATTTCTTGGCTTATGGCCCCTTCCTCAGTCTTCAAATCAAGCAAGGCTGTATTTTAAATCCTTCTCACATCACCGAACTCTGACCTCATATTCTGCGTCTCTCTTTCATTTTAAAGAACGCTTGTTATTACATTGATCACACCTGGACTATCCAGTGTACTCTCCCCAATCTCAAGGTCATCTGACTAGCAACTTTAATTCTATCTGCAATCTCAATTCATCTTTGCCATGTAACATAACATACTCAAAGTCCCAGAGATTAGGGCATGAACACCTTGGGAAGGGGGCGGGGAGCTTTATTCTGATTATCACACTATTCTTATTTTCATTCTGCTCTAGACACACATGGTTCCATGAATATTCGTCACAACCCAGTTAGAGCTATTGACTTAGCTATTCCCTCTCCCAAGGATGTTCTACCCCACACTCATGTTTTGCTAGCCCCTTCATCTTCTTCTCAATGAGTACTCTCTTGTCATCTGTTGAACATTACAACCAACTCAACCACCCACCCCTGAATTCCATAGCACTTATCACGTTCTAATGTACTATATGTTTCTTGTTATTTATTATGCTTGTCATTTATCATCTGTCTCCCCTTCTCCTTGGTTGAGATAGTTGTCTGTTTTATTTACTAGATATTCCCAACATGGAATACTTATTACACAATAATACTCAATAAATATCTGTTGAATGAATGAAGAGAGTAAAACATTTTGTTGCTAGAAACCCTAAGTTACTCTGAAATAAGGTGAAATTGTAACATGATCTTAAAGTCCACAGCCACCCTGAAACCAGGTAGGAAATATCTGATTATTCCTGTCATGTGCTGCATATTTCTATGGAAAAGATTATTGTGTGCAGTACAGGAATTTAATATATCAGACTCACCACCAAAGCAATTACTCAGCTTTGTAATTAAGTAGGACAGGTATGTGCATGCTTTTTTGGTGGGCATAAATCACTGACTGCCAGCCTAGCTGTGCAAGTCACTTTTTATTTTTCATAATTCAAATTAACCCAAGCTATTATTTTACTGACATACTAGAAAACTGAACACCTGTCCTTCTAGAGGTATTTCTAGGGTCTCATAGAGAGCCAAGAAATTTATGGGGAGTGAGCTGATAAACAGTATCTAGTCCTCCATCTTGCAGGTGACCGTGGAGATTTCTGTCTCCCATACCAACCTCTCTTCTTCAGGTTCAGTGGTTGTCTCCTGGGACCCAAGGCTTTCCTGCAGGGATACCTGTGACCAAAAATACTACTTTGGAAGGGAAA
Organism: Pteropus alecto; assembly: GCF_000325575.1. Classification (NCBI taxonomy): domain Eukaryota; kingdom Metazoa; phylum Chordata; class Mammalia; order Chiroptera; family Pteropodidae; genus Pteropus; species Pteropus alecto. The sequence continues at coordinate 21,911,879 of NW_006494614.1, read as the reverse complement.
TGGGGGCTTGCTCTTATCTTCGGACCCACAGACCTCTCTCATGCTTCTACCTATCAAACTGGAGAAATCTTTTTTTAAACTTTTCATATCGCTTTAGACATTCTGTTTATGTCTGCAAATTCCTATCTCCCTTTTTCAACCATTTAAAATGTTCTCAGTTCTTTTAAGAGCTTAGACTTTTGGAAAGCAAAAGCCATAGACTTGCACATTATTTCTGCTTTTCACCCTGTCATACAGCTTCCTGAGGACAAGAACAGCTGGCTAATTCTGGGAGTGAAAAAGGGGGAAAATGGAGAAGGAAAAACATATAAACAATAATATCTCAAATGCTACAAAATTGATTTTTTAAAACTACCTTTTCTCAGATGAAAAACATTGCCTCAGGATGCTTAAGTTTTCTGCCTATTTGCTTTGCTAAGTGATTTTTTTTTAAATTTTTTTTTTAATCAAATATGTGACCTCTCAGATAAATTGGGCAGGGACTAAAAAATGATTTTAAAAATTTCACGAATATTTTTTAATCAGATGATCTTTTAAAAATAGTTGACATCGTGCATGGTACTGATTATAAAGCCTTATTGAGGTACACAATCAGAGACATGTTAAAAATAAACATAATTTAAGATTAACTTTACTTTTCAGTATTCTAGAAATAAAGGAAGGCAATTTAGAGTCAAACTACTTCAAGATTTAGGAGATTTTTTTTTTAACTGAAAGATTCCCCCTTTGCCTAATTTATGGCAAATATCTTTTGGGTCTTTTTCCTTAGTTCTCAGAAAACTTTCTTTCCGGTCATTTCATTCTAAGAACTCACTTTTTTTCAAATAAGATATGCATAATCTTTTTAGGAAAGGGAGAAAAGTATCTCTGCCCCCCTTTTCTAATGATCATAACTATCAATTCTTTTGAATTTTTGAATTTTTTGTGATAAAATGTAGGTACATAAATTTGTGATTTTTAACCATTTTAAGCATACAGTTCTGTGGTTTTTAGTACATTGATAATGATGTAAAACTACCACCACTATCTGTTTACAAAGCTTTTGTTTGTCACTCTGTAACCATTAAGCAATAATTCCCTTTGCTTCCAGCCCCTGGTAACCTCTGATCTACTGTCCGTCTTTATGAATTTGCTTATTTTAGATATTTCATATTAGTGGAATTATACAATACATGTTCTATTGCCGCTGGTTTATTTCACTTAGCAATAATATTTCAGGGTTCATTCATATTGTAACATACATCAGAACTTCATTCCTTTTTATAGCTGAATAATATTCCATTGTATATACACACCAAATTTTGTTTATCCATTTGTCTGTTGATGGATACTTGGGTTGTTTCCACCTTCTGATTATTGTGAATAATACCACAGTGAACATTAATGTATCAAAATCCCTGATCTGCATTCTTTGAGATATACACCTGGAGAGGAATTGCTTCATCATATGCTAATTCTATGTTGAACTTTTTGAGGAACTATTCAATTATTTTCTATAGTATCTGCACCATTCCCACCAACAATGCATAAGAGTTATAATTTTTTCACATTTTTGCCAACACTTGTTTGCCATTTTTTTTGTTGTTGTTTTATTTTGTTTTTATTAAGGCCATCCTAGAAGGTGTGAAATGGTATCTCACAGTTTCGATTTGCATTTCTCCTGTGACTAATGATGTTGAGCATGTTTTCATGTGTGTATTAGTTATTTGTACATCTTCTCTGGAGAAATGTCTATTCAAGTCCTTTGCCCATTTTTATAAAATAGACTGTATTATTTAGAGCAGTTTTAGGTTTACAGAAAAATCGAGGGAAAGTACAGAGATTTCCCATATACCCCTTACTCTCACATACACACAGCCTCCCCATATCAAAATTTCACACCAAAGTGTTACATTTGTTATAATCAATGATCCTACATTGACACATCGTTATCACCCCAAATCCTTGGTTTACATTAGGGTTCACGCTTGGTGGTGTACATTCTATGGGTTTTGATAAATGTATAATGATGTATATCCACCACTGTAATTTCATATAGAATAGTTTTACTGCCCTTGAAGTCCTCTGTGCTCTGCCTATTTATCCCTTCCTTCCCTTTAACAATCACAGATACTTTTACTATCTTCATAGTTTTGCCTTTTTCATAATGTTACATAATTGGAATCATGTGGTATGTAACCTTTTCAGAGTGGCTTATTTCACTTAGTCATATGTATTTAAGGTTCTTCCATGTCTTTTCATGGGTTGATAACTCATTTCCTCTTAGTGCTCAATATTTGATTGTCTGGATGTACTCATTATACCAATTCATCTACTGAAGGACATCTTGGTTGTTTCCAAGTTTTAGCAGTTATGAATAAAGTTCCTATACAGGTTTCTCCCACTATCTAAAAGCAGAGAGTTCCTATGAAAGCTTTTGTAAGTCAAAATGGCAGAAATCAAAGAATATCCCCTGCTTTCTGAAAGTTCACATTACATACGCCACTTTGCTTTTCCAAAGACCTACATTAGTATGGAAATGGCTTTTCTCAGAAAAACAAAAATCCTCTTTGGGTTTCTTTTGGTCAGTGAAAACAGATACTAATGTAGGTTTTTGGTAAAAGTGAAGTGGAGCAAAGTAAACTTTCAAAAAGCAGGGGATATCTATAAACGTTCTTATGTTTGTTTTTGTGAAGACATAAGTTTTTAACTTTTTCGGGTAAATACCAGGTAGCACAATTGCTGCATCATATATGATAAGAGTATACGTAGTGTTCCAAAGTGGCTGTACCATTTTTGCATTCCCATAAATAGTGAATGAATTTTCCGCATATGAGTCTTACACATATTTTGTTAGATTTATATCTAAGTATTTCAGTTTTGGGGGGTGTTAATGTAAATGGATTGCATTTTTAGTTTCAAATCCCATTTTTAATTGATGGTACGTAGGAAAGTGATTGACTTTTGTGTATTAACTTTGTATCTTGTATTCTTGCTGTAATTGCTTATTAGTTCCCACAGCTTTTTGTCAATTCTTTCAGATTTTCTACATAGACAATCATGTCATCTGCAATCAAAGTCTAAAGATTTTTATATCTTTCTTCCCAATCTGTATATCTTTTATTTCTTTTTTAAAATCTTATTGTATCGGCCAGGACTAACAGTATGTTGTTGAAAGAGAATGATGAGAAGGAACATTCTTGCTTAGTGGGAAAGCTTCTATTTTCTCATCATTAAGTACAGTGTTAGTTGTAGGTTTTTTGTAGATGTTTTCATTAGCTATCTGAAATTATTTATCCCAATCTTTAAAAATAAATCCGATAAAAAAGTAATAAATCTTACAAAAAATAAATCTTACAAATTCACATTTATGCTATGACTATTTTTGCCTAATTATTGTTGCTACAAAGGACTTTAAAGTGTGGTTGACTATTAAAGATCCAGATTCCTATCATCCCTGTCCTCTCCTTCCTCTTCTCTCCTCATTGTCCCATGGAAGCATATCGAGGCTTCTCATGCAACAAGTTTATCCTAACCTTTTAGTTTCTTATAACTGACTTACCTTCTCCCCCATCTCCCTGAGAACGATCACACTAATGTTTTCTTTAGAGTATCCCACTTCTTAAAGATTATGAGCTTGCAGTACGTTATAAAAATGATTCCTCATAAATATTATTCTAGGTAAACAGCAACACTAGTGATCAGTGTAGTGATCGGAAAACAAGCTAAGCGTAGATGTTAGATTTATTAGCTCAGTTCAGAATTTCAAGCAGTGCTGCATAATACCTGCTCATGTTCTCGCATGACAATTTTATGATAGTAGGTGTTTTTTTTTTTTTACTAGTATGACTATGTTGTATATATTACTGTATAAAAAAAATAAATGTCTAAGATGCAAAAGAGAGGAAACCTAACTATAACGTAAGACATGGTCTTACTTTTTCATCTCTTTTCTCCTTTTAAAGAATGACTATATGAGGGACATAAAACTAAAATCATAAACAAACAAGACACAAACAGAGACTCATAGACACAAACAACAGTTTAATGGTTACCAGAGAGAAGAGGGGGAAGGTAGATAAGGGTAAAGGGTGTCAAATATATGGTGACAGAAAGAAATTCAACTTTGAGTGGTGAACACACAATGCAATATACATATGGCATATTATTGAATCATATGCTTGAAACCTATATAATTTTATTAACCAACATCACCCCAATAAATTTAATAAAAAAAGAATGACTATATGCCTACTTTTAAATAGATATAACATAAAAAAAGAGATTACAACTGAGATTAAAAATTTAGTACATGAAAGAAATGTGAGAATTATTTGAATATATTTACGATGATACAATTCGTAGTAAATAGTTTGGCATCAGGACAGTTCTGAGCTGGTGTGTGAGAACAACTAAACTCTCAACTAGCACTTCAGGACATATGTTTAGACATTTGACTCTAAGTGCTGGTTCTTCTGAGAATATTGCCTCTCAAAGACATCCCCAAGGATCCCCTTTCCCACCTCCACCTTCCCCTGAGCTGGTGATGGCTATAGTCCCAGGGGGCTTCTGTTTTGCTTTCAGGGCTCTGCAACTGTCACTGCCTCTCTGAGGAGACTCCCTAAAGAGCTCATGGCTGCCTTCAGCACCAGGCTTGCCAGGACTGGAGCTGTGTCATCTCATTAAGGAACAGGCCCCTCTCCTGCCTTGATATTTGGTTACTCTTGCTGTGACTATATCATGGAATAAATCAAGATAAAGCATGCTAATAAACATGAACTTAAAAAAAAAACTGTAATAATATAACCATTACTGAACTGTTGTTTAAATTATTCCCACGTTAAATACAAAAACCATGGCAGTTAACTCTAAGGCATAATAATTTCCACTTTCTTCTGAAAAGGAGCATATTCAAGCTGTCATTATATGCTAAGGACCATTTCCCTAAAAATTGGGGGAATGTTGTGCATCTATCTATAATTATGCTGCTTCCACAAAACATTTCTCCATAGATCCAAGAAATAGTACACCATCTGGAAACCTAGTCATTTCAAATTCAGTATATCTGCTAATTATTATGGTATAGGCCTTCCAGATATAATTTTAGGGATTCCAAAAGCATTTTGCTAATGATTAACTATGAACATTTCTGTCTATTATGTGTTACTGAATCATGCCATCTCTGTCTTTTAATTTTATAATTTTTTGAAGAAATACATTGCTTAAAAATACAGGTGGGTCTTAATTTAAGCAAACTTAAAGATTTATGTAAGAATAAATCAGAGTGTGACTACTTATTTTGCAGAAAAGAAATAAACAAAACCTTAGCTTAGATCAGGGGTTGGTAAACAGATAGTTGGTAAACTATCACCAGCCCACCACCTGTTTTGGTAAATAAATTTTATTGAAACATAGCTATGTCCGCTCATTTACATTTTGTCTAAGGCTGCTTTCCTGATACAAGTGCAGAGTTAAGTAGTTGCAACAGGGATCATATAGACTGCAAAGCCTAAAATTTTTACTATCTGGATCTTTACAGAAAAAGTTTGCTGACCTCTGGCTTAGATTTTCAATCAGGAATATTTTTTAACAGTAAGCATATCTGATGAATTAATAGGTTTTCTTGATAAAACTAAAGCTTGCTCATGGTTTTTTGAGAATACATGTATTATTTATGGGGAGATCCACAATGACTCTGAAAGGTTGTCATTTCCTTTCAATGCAAAAGGTCATTGGCTAATGTTCTCTTAAATGACGAGAGAAGATGGATCATTCTGGTCTTCATCCTTCCATTCTCCCCTCTATGTATTAAAGATAGAATTGTTCATTAGAAGAAATCTGTGTTTTTACTTCATAGCGATAAATTGGCAAGGGGAAGGGGCAGAGCAGAGAATAAATTGGCCTTTGCTGTTTAATGTTTGTCACTGCTACCCACTATTTTCTTGCCCCTCATCTTTGTAGGAGACAGACACATTACGCAGATGTAGACTAACTCCAGCCTTGGATCAGTGCAATTCTCCATCTTTTCTTCTCCCATACTTGGACTGCTTCAGTGATGGAGGAAATTCAGTGTAGACTGGGGACACCAGACACTCATGACTTTTCTGTAATTTTGGCCAGTTTTCCTAGAACCCTTGTCCATATCTCTAGTCAGATCTACAAGAGTTATGTACAACTTCATAACTTTTTCTCATTTCCACAAGAGTTATGTACAACTTCATAACTTTTCTCTTCTCATAAATTACTGTTAAGAGATTATTTTCACCTCATCTGTTATAAAACAAGAACTTCCTCAATAAATATATATATTTAAAGGATAAAACTATTAAGGATCTCTGCCTTCTGATACACTATAGGTTCAAATGGGAAAAAAGCAACATAGGAAGCTGCAATGCAAACACAATGCACTAAGAGTTATTATAGGTGGGAAAAGCCATAGGAGTATCAGAGGGAATTGCTAACTCTGTTCCAGGGAGTCATAGAGAATTTCATAAAGTCGGAGAAGACATAAATCTGCATTTTGAAGAGAGAACAGATTTTTGCCAGGCAGAGATGAGGGGGAAAAATGTGTTGGACAGGGAAAATAGTATATTTGAAGTCATTAACATTATCATTCTGCAGTACTAAAAAGTATAAAAATTAGATATCTCATGTAATAAATTATTCAAGTTTTATGCTTTTGTTTAGTTATAGAAAGCATCTTGTATTTCAGTATTTACAAAGGCAGTGAATTTAGCCTAACATTCATATTATTGGATGATGAAAGTATTTTTAAAATCATTGCATAACTTGAAGGCAGATTTTTTATGTGGATCATTATGCAATGATTATTACAGATGTACTGTGAATTATTGATTTAGCAAGAAATTGCGTTTTAAAACTGCTAAAACTAAATTTATAAGCATTCTATTTTTTATAATTTATACATCTTAGTATACAAATCAGTTACTTATATTTGAAAAAAGACACATATTGTTTGTTATTCATCAAATCTTTAAACAATAAAAAGTTCTCCATCAATTGCCCTAAAGTTCATGATGCCCTCAGAACCATAAGGTAAAATTTTTACTAGAAAAAGGGATTGGAAAGACAGTTGTATAAAATAAACCAATGATACATAAACTGGTTTTTAGAGTAAGTACTGCTATGGTCTGAATGTGTTCCCCAAAATTCATATGTTGAAATCCTAACCCCAAGTTAATGGTACTAGGGGGTGAGGCCTTTGTGAAGTGATTAGGTCCTGAGGACTCTGCCCTCACAAGTGGGAAAAGGCCTGAGAGAACTCCTTCCACCATCTACCATGTGGAGACACGGGAAGAAGGTACAATCTGTCTGTCTGTGTCTCCGTCTTGGTCTTATCAGGCTCCAGAACTGAGAAATAAATTTCTGTTGTTTATAAGCTAGCCTGTTTACAGTATTTTGTTATAGCAGCCCAAACCAAATACTATATACAGAGGCATGTACTATATACAGCAGCTGA